>NC_069509.1:120829079-120934079 GCF_027579735.1 Bombina bombina
GTAAGGACTTACGTGGCGAAAATGGAGAAATCTTACTCCATTTTCACCTCGCCCCAAATTGCAGGCGTAGTAAGCCTTACGCTGTGTATTGGAACCCCGTAACTCCCTAAACTGCCTGCAAAATAAAACCTAACACCTAACGCATGCGCAATGTCTAGCTACCTGTCAACCGTGATCCCCCGCCGCAATCCCTAATAAAGTGTTTAACCCCTAAACCGCCGCTCCCGGACCCCGCCGCCACATACATTAAATGTCTAACCCCCTAATGTGATCCCCTACACCGCCGCCACCTACATTAAAATTATTAACTCCTAATGTAATCCCCCTACACCGCCGCCATCTATATTAAAATTATTACCCCCCTAATGTGAGCCCCCTACCCCGCCGCCACCTATTTTAACTATATTAACTCCTAAACTAATCCCCCTACACCGCTGCCACCTATATTAAAATAATTAACCCCTAATCTAATCCCCCTACACTGCCGCCACCTATATTAAATGTATTAACCCCTATTCTAATCCCTCTACACCGCCGCCACCTATATTAAATGTCTTACCCCCTAAAATACTAAAATGTCCCTACCCTAAACTAAATTAAAAATAGCCCTGAAAAGAGCCTTTTGCGGGGCATAGCCCCAAAGTAACCAGCTCTTTTACCAGCCCTTAAAAGGGCTTTTTGCGGGGCATTGTCACAAAGTAATCAGCTCTTTTGCCTGTAATCTAATCCCCCTACACCGCCGCCACCTATAATAAATGTATTAACCCCTAATCTAATCCCCCTACACCACCGCCACCTATATTAAAATTATTAACCCCTAATCTAATCCCCCCTATACCGCCGCCACCTATATTAAATTTATTAACCCCTAAAATACTAAAATTTCCCTACCACTAAACCTAAGTCTAACCCTACAAATAGCCCTGAAAAGGGCCTTTTGCGGGGCATTGCCCCAAAGTAACCAGCTCTATTACCAGCCCTTAAAAGGGCTTTTTGCGGGGCATTGTCACAAAGTAATCAGCTCTTTTGCCTGTAATCTAATCCCCCTACACCGCCGCCACCTATATTAAATATATTAACCCCTAATCTAATCCCCCTACACCGCCGCCACCTATATTAAATATATTAACCCCTAATCTAATCCCCCTACACCGCCGCCACCTATATTAAATATATTAACCTCTAATCTGACCCCCCTACACCGCCGCCACCTATATTAACTATATTACCACTAATTATATTAGGGTTAATATAGTTATTATATTATATATATTAACCCTATCTAACTCTAACACCCCTAACTTAATTATTACTAAAATAAATCTAAATAATATTAATAATATTAACTAAATTATTCCTTTTTAAAACTAAATACTTACCTATAAAATAAACCCTAAGATAGCTACACTATAATTAATAATTACATTGTAGCTATTTTAGGGTTTATATTTATTTTACAGGTAACTTGGTATTTATTTTAACTAGGTACAATAGCTATTAAATAGTTAATAACTATTTAATAGCTACCTAGTTAAAATAATTACCAATTTACCTGTAAAATAAATCCTAACCTAAGTTACAAATACACCTACACTATCAATAAATTAATAAATAAACTACAAATATCTAAACTAAAATACAATTAAATACACTAAACTAAATTACAAAAAAAACCAAACACTAAATTTCAAAAAATAAAAAAAGATTACAAGATTTTTAAGCTAATTAGACCTATTCTAAGCCCCCTAATAAAATAACAAAGCCCCCCAAAATAAAAAAATCCCTACCCTAATCTAAATTACAAAAGTAATCAGCTCTATTACCAGCCCTTAAAAGGGCCTTTCTTTTGCAAGATGTACCGAGTCCACGGATTCATCCTAACTTGTGGGATATTGTCCTTCCTGACAGGAAGTAGCAAAGAGAGCACCACAGCAGAGCTGTCTATATAGCTCCCCCCTTAACTCCACCCCCCCCAGTCATTCTCTTTGCTGGCTCTAAGCAGGAAGGGTAAAGAGAAGAGGTATTAAACTGTTAGTTTTATTTTATCTTCAATCAAGTGTTTGTCATTTTTAAATGGTACCGGTGTTGTACTATTTACTCTCAGGCAGGACATAGTTGAAGATTTCTGCCTGGAGGATGATGATCTTAGCATTTGTAACTAAGGTCCACTGCTGTTCCCACATGAGCTGAGGAGTACAGGAAAACTTCAGTCTGAGGAACGATTTCTTGCTATACAGCAATGAGGTATGTTCAGTCATATTTTCTGCAGAGACTGTGTTAACTCAGAAAGGCTGACAGAGTCCCCATTAGGGGAAGTGGAAGCAGTAATCCTAGTGTTAACAGAGGTTTTTACTAGCTTGCATAAAGGGTTAATTTTTTGTGGAGACTCAGGCCTAGATTTGGAGTTTGGCGGTAGCCGTGAAAACCAGCGTTAGAGGCTCCTAACGCTGGTTTTAGGCTACCTCCGGTATTTGAAGTCACTCAAAATAGGGTCTAACGCTCACTTTTCAGCCGCGACTTTTCCTTACCGCAGATCCCCTTACGTCAATTGCGTATCCTATCTTTTCAATGGGATCTTCCTAACTCCGGTATTTAGAGTCGTGGCTGAAGTGAGCGTTAGAAATCTAACGACAAAACTCCAGCCGCAGAAAAAAGTCAGTAGTTAAGAGCTTTCTGGGCTAACGCCGGTTCATAAAGCTCTTAACTACTGTACTCTAAAGTACACTAACACCCATAAACTACCTATGTACCCCTAAACTGAGGTCCCCCCACATCGCCGCAACTCGATTACATTTTTTTAACCCCTAATCTGCCGACCGCCACCTACGTTATCCTTATGTACCCCTAATCTGCTGCCCCTAACACCGTCGACCCCTATATTATATTTATTAACCCCTAATCTGCCCCCCACAACGTTGCCGCCAGCTACCTACACTTATTAACCCCTAATCTGCCGTCCGCACGCCGCCGCCAGCTACATTATCCCTATGTACCCCTAATCTGCCCCCCACAACGCCAGCTACCTACAATAATTAACCCCTAATCTGCCGACCGCAAAGAGCCGCCAACTACATTATAGCTATGTACACTGTACCCCTAATCTGCTGCCCCTAACACAGCCGACCCCTATATTATATTTATTAACCCCTAACCTGCCCTCCCTAAGATCGCCGACACCTAACTTCAATTATTAACCCCTAATCTGCCGACCGAATCTCGCCGCTATTCTAATAAATGTATTAACCCCTAAAGCTAAGTCTAACCCTAACACTAACACCCCCCTAAGTTAAATATAATTTACATCTAACGAAATAAATTAACTCTTATTAAATAAATTATTCCTATTTAAAGCTAAATACTTACCTGTAAAATAAACCCTAATATAGCTACAATATAAATTATAATTATATTATAGCTATTTTAGGATTAATATTTATTGTACAGGTAACTTTGTATTTATTTTAACTAGGTACAATAGCTATTAAATAGTTAAGAACTATTTAATAGCTAAAATAGTTACAATAATTACAAAATTACCTGTAAAATAAATCCTAACCTAAGTTACAATTAAACCTAACACTACACTATCAATAAATTAATTAAATAAAATACCAACAATTATCTACAATTAAACCTAACACTACACTATCAATAAATAAATTAAATACAATTCCTACAAATAAATACAATGAAATAAACTAACTAAAGTACACAAAATAAAAAAGAACTAAGTTACAAAAAAAAAAAAAATATTTACAAACATTAGAAATATATTACAACAATTTTAAACTAATTACACCTACTCTAAGCCCCCTAATAAAATAACAAAGCCCCCCAAAATAAAAAAATGCCCTACCCTATTCTAAATTACTAAAGTTCAAAGCTCTTTTACCTTACCAGCCCTGAACAGGGCCCTTTGCGGGGCATGCCCCAAGAAGTTCAGCTCTTTTTCCTGTAAAAAAAACATACAATACCCCCCCCCAACATTATAACCCACCACCCACATACCCCTAATCTAAGCCAAACCCCCCTTAAATAAACCTAACACTAAGCCCCTGAAGATCATCCTACCTTGTCTTCACCATACCAGGTTCACCGATCCGTCCTGGCTCCGATATCTTCATCCAACCCAAGAGGGGGCTAGACATCCATCATCCGATGGCTGAAGAAGTCCAGAAGAGGGTCCAAAGTCTTCATCCTATCCGGGAAGAAGAGTAGATCCGGACCGGCAACCATCTTCTTCCAAGCGGCATCTTCTATCTTCATCCGATGAGGACCGGCTCCATCCTGAAGACCTCCACCGCGGACCCTTCTTCATCCGGCGTCGTCCAACTGAAGAATGACGGTTCCTTTAAGGGACGTCATCCAAGATGGCGTCCCTCGAATTCCGATTGGCTGATAGGGTTCTATCAGCCAATCGGAATTAAGGTAGGAATATTCTGATTGGCTGATGGAATCAGCCAATCAGAATGAAGTTCAATCCGATTGGCTGATTGGATCAGCCAATCGGATTGAACTTGATTCTGATTGGCTGATTCCATCAGCCAATCAGAATATTCCTACCTTAATTCCGATTGGCTGATAGGATTCTATCAGCCAATCGGAATTCGAGGGACGCCATCTTGGATGACGTCATTTAAAGGAACCGTCATTCGTCGTTCAGTCGTCGGCCAGGATGGATGTTCCGCGTCGGAGGTCTTCAGGATCCTGCCGCTCCACTCCGGATGGATGACGATAGAAGATCCCGCTTGGATGAAGACTTCAATCGGATGGAAGACCTCTTCTGCCCCGCTTGGATGAAGACTTCTACCGGATGGAGGACCTCTTCTTGCTCCGCTTGGATCAAGACTTCGGACCCTCTTCTGGACCGATCGCTGAACCCGGTGAGGTGAAGACAAGGTAGGGAGATCTTCAGGGGCTTAGTGTTAGGTTTATTTAAGGGGGGTTTGGGTTAGATTAGGGGTATGTGGGTGGTGGGTTGTAATGTTGGGGGGGGTATTGTATGTTTTTTTTTACAGGCAAAAGAGCTGAACTTCTTGGGGCATGCCCCGCAAAGGGCCCTGTTCAGGGCTGGTAAGGTAAAAGAGCTTTGAACTTTAGTAATCTATAATAGGGTAGGGCATTTTTTTATTTTGGGGGGCTTTGTTATTTTATTAGGGGGCTTAGAGTAGGTGTAATTAGTTTAAAATTGTTGTAATATTTTTCTTATGTTTGTAAATATTTTTTTATTTTTTGTAACTTAGTTCTTTTTTATTTTTTGTACTTTAGTTAGTTTATTTCATTGTAGTTATTTGTAGGTATTTTATTTAATTAAAATTTATTGATAGTGTAGTGTTAGGTTTAATTGTAGATAATTGTAGGTATTTTATTTAATTAAAATTTATTGATAGTGTAGTGTTAGGTTTAATTGTAGATAATTGTAGGTATTTTATTTAATTAATTTATTGATAGTGTAGTGTTAGGTTTAATTGTAACTTAGGTTAGGATTTATTTTACAGGTAAATTTGTAATTATTTTAACTATTTTAGCTATTAAATAGTTCTTAACGGGCGCCCAACATAGGTAAATACTATAAGGCGGCTATGCTCTCCCACGTGACGGCGTGGGGGGCCCCGTCTGAGGACTCCAGGTGGGGACAGCTTGAGCAGGCTGTGCTCCCCTCGGGCCTGATGCTAGAAGACCTTATTTGGGTCCCTCAACATGCAGATACACTCCTGGGGGTTGAGAATCCTATCATTAAAGCAGGCGTCAAAATATGGAGAGAACTTTGCGGTTTGACTGGAGTAGCACCTCATCCATCCCCAGTGCATTCAATTAGGGCTCTGCTATCCTGTCTGCCGGAGTCCCACGCACAGCTGTGGTCTGGCTGGGGTATCAAGCATGTCAGGGATCTCTATACGCCCCGGGTTTGGCGATCCAGGCTCCGGACTTGTCGGACATGGTTATCCCCAAAAAGTTTCACTTCGAATATTTCAGGCTTATATCATTGCTGATATCCTGGAAGTTCCAAAAGGAGAAACCCAGATAATTAACTCAATGGGAAAAAAGTTGGCTCACGGGCAAGCCTCTATGCAAGGCTTTGACAATACACTATCAACTCCTATTGGACTCAGAAAGATTTACCAAAACTTTCCGCATCGTGGAATGGGAGAGGGATATGAGGAGGGAGCACGAGGAGTTGGAGTGGCAGCAGGCAGTCCAATATACTAGAGCAGCAATTCACTGCGTCACATTGTATGAGCTTTACATAAAATTGGTCCTACGCTGGCATAGAGTACCAGTCAGCGTAAATAAGATGTTCCCACAGACTTCAGACAGGTGCTGTAGGGGGTGTGGCCAAAGAGGTTCCCACTATCATATCTGGTGGAGCTGTGTGGGAATCAGAGAAATCTGGGACCAGGTAGCGGCACTGTTAGATCAATTGGGGTTACTACGCAGACTGACACCTGACACTGCCCTGTTTCATTTGGGATTAGGGAAACTGGCCCAACCTGCGAAGATGCTTTGTGTAACTATACTCTTAGCCACGAAACTAGCAATCGCAAGATGCTGGTTGGGAAAAACACAGGTCACACTTAACATGATACGGGATATCATTGAATACATCCGTTCTATGGAGGAATTCTCTTTGAGATCAGTGGGCAAAGCTGGCTTACACGGACAAGTTTGGGCACTCTGGGAAATAGGAGACAACAAATAGAAAGATATTTAGAATGTACTAGCCCTCGAGAGCGGGTATCAAGGGAACATTGTAGGAGACAGTCATCCGCGGCTGAGGCTTGGGTCCCCCTCCCCTCTTCCCCCTTTTTTTTTTTCTCTCTCTTCTTCGCTCCTTCTTTCTCTTCTCTCCCCCTTCCCCGTTTCCTTACTCTTCTCTGCATACTCGGACGCCCTGTCGCCCGGCTGAACTCTCACTCTTTTACTGTTAAACAAGGTATAACTTGCCTGGGTCTGGACAACCTATAAGCCTATAAGCATTTTATCCTATATTAGACAAAACTAGAGGAGGGGTCCTGCCCCAGACAAGGCATAAACACACCCTTAGTTAATGTTTTCTAGTCTATGTTAATCTAGCTAAAACTATGATCTCTGTATTGATCATTGACAGTGATAAGCCCTCAGGTATTAAACACCTCTGTGAGACTATAGGCTTACAGTAGATAACTCTGATGCATGTATTATTCGCTGTCTGTTAATATGAAGTTATGTAAAAAGAGGTATTATTCATGGCTAAGGAACATCCTCCTTGGATAGTTCTCAAGAAATCTACATAATCCTTAAGGCATGTCTGTTATACTGGTCATCTATGTCTGCTTTCTTGATGTATGTCATATGGGCATGTTGCCATGATTCTCTTATGTAAATGCACTGTTTTATTTATGACTTAACCTCAATAAAAAATATTTTTGAAGAAGAAGAAATAGTTCGTAACTAATTAATAGCTATTGTACCTGGTTAAAATAAATACAAAGTTACCTGTAAAATAAATATTAATCTTAAAATAGCTATAATATAATTATAATTTATATTGTAGCTATATTAGGATTTATTTTACAGGTAAGTATTTAGCTTTAAATAGGAATAATTTATTTAATAAGAGTTAATTAATTTAGTTAGATTAAAATTATATTTAATTTTTTTAGGGGGGTGTTAGTGTTAGGGTTAGACTTAGCTTTAGGGGTTAATACATTTATTAGAATAGCGGTGAGCTCCAGTCGGCAGATTAGGGGTTAATAATTGAAGTTAGGTGTCGGCGATGTTAGGGAGGGCAGATTAGGGGTTAATACTATTTATTATAGGGTTAGTGAGGCGGATTAGGGGTTAATAACTTTATAATAATAGCGGTGCGGTCCGTTCGGCAGATTAGGGGTTAATAAGTGTAGGCAGGTGGAGGCGACGTTGTGGGGGGCAGATTAGGGGTTAATAAATATAATATAGGGGTCGGCGATGTTAGGGCAGCAGATTAGGGGTACATAGGGATAATGTAAGTAGTGGCGGTTTACGAAGCGGCAGATTAGGGGTTAATAATAATATGCAGGGGTCAGCGATAGCGGGGGCGGCAGAATAGGGGTTAATAAGTGTAAGGCTAGGGGTGTTTAGACTCGGTGTTCATGTTAGAGTGTTAGGTGCAGACGTAGGAAGTGTTTCCCCATAGGAAACAATGGTGCTGCGTTAGGAGCTGAACGAGGCTTTTTTGCAGGTGTTAGGTTTTTTTTCAGCTCAAACAGCCCCATTGTTTCCTATGGGGGAATCGTGCACGAGCACGTTTTTGAGGCTGGCCGCTTGCGTAAGCAACTCTGGTATCGAGAGTTGAAGCTGCGTTAAATATGCTCTACGCTCCTTTTTTGGAGCCTAACGCAGCCTTTATGTGGACTCTCAATACCAGAGTTATTTTTATGGTGCGGCCAGAAAAAAGCCAGCGTTAGCTTTTCGGGTCGTTACCGACAAAACTCTAAATCTAGCCGTCAGTTTGTTATGTGTATTTGGGACAAACGTTTTTGTGTCTGGGAGTAACGTTTTCTGTTTTATGGGACATTTGCTTGAGGGTTCTTTGGGGTTGTTTATAACCCACATGGCTTTCAGGCAGGGTTTGTTAGTTTTGTGTAGGCCCCAGCAACATTGAGTGAGGTGGGCGGGGCCTACATTTACAAGCAGCAAGCAACTTCTCCTGAGGTCCTGATAGTCTTCTGAGGGACTAATTGAAGCTTTAAACCCCATATTATTGCTTCCTAAGGGCAGGTAGGGCCACAGCAGAGCTGTGGCAAGGTGCTTTAGGGGGTTTTAACCAGTTTTAGACAATTATCAATCCATTTTTTTCATTTGGGGGTCTATTGCTTTTTTAATTGTGGTGCAATCCTTCTAAAGCTTAGTGGGTACACTGTTAAAATTTCGGAATTTTTGAAGCAATTTTAACCTGTTTTGCAGCTTGTGTATGCCTTTTTTTCTCTTAAAGGTACACTACCGTTTTTGCAAATTGTGTTTTTTTCATTAAATAAAGTGTTTTCCAAGCTTGCTTGCTTCATTACTAGCCTGTTAAACATGTCTGACACTGAGGAAACTCATTGTTCAATTTGTTTAGAAGCCATTGTGGAACCCCCTCTAAGAATGTGTCCCAATTGTACTGATATGTCTATAAATTGCAAACAGCATATTTTGACTTATAAGAATTTGGCATTAAATGATTCTCAGACAGAAGTTCTCCCCAAGTGTCACAACCAGATACGCCCGCACAAGCGACGCCAAGTACTTCTAGTGCGTCTAATTATTTCACCTTGCAAGATATGGCCGCAGTTATGAATACTACCCTCACAGAGGTTTTATCTAATCTGCCTGGGTTGCAGGGGAAGCGTAGTAGGTCTGGTGTGAGAACAAATGCTGAGCCCTCTGACGCTTTATTAGCCATATCCGATGTACCCTCACAATGTTCTGAGTTGGGGGTGAGGGATTAGCTGTCTGAGGGAGAAATTTCTGATTCAGGAAAGATGTTCCCTCAGACAGATTCAGATATGACGACATTTAAAGGGCCATAATACCCAAATGTTTAAACACTTGAAAGTGATGCAGCATAGCTGTAAAAAGCTGACTAGAAAATATCACCTGAACATCTCTATGTAAAAAAGTAAGATATTTTACCTCAAAAGTTCCTCAGTAGCCACCTCCCATTGTAAACGATTTCTAAGCAGCATTTTAGTTTGTCTGTCCTGGAACAGCTGAAAGGATGAGCCTTGTGAACTCTAATATTATTTCACCAATCAGGTAAAGAAAGCTTACTATGAAATCTCATGAGCGTTAAGTGAAATCTCATGAGATCACATTAAGAGTTCATGACCTCAGCACTGCTGATGCTGATTGGCTGCTGTTCATTTCTTCATTTTTTTATTTTTTTTTACCTGCAGCTAGGAGCAGCTGAGTATAACTTTGTACACAGAACTTACTCTGCTGAGCTGAGGAAATTGTGAGGTAAAATATCTTCCTTTTTTACATAGAGATGCTCAGGTGATATTTTCCTGTCAGCTTTTTAAAGTTATACTGCATCAGTTTCAAGTGATTTAGCATATGAGTATTATGTTCCTTTAAATTTAAGCTAGAGCACCTCCGTTTATTGCTCCGTTTATTGGATGATTGTGACCCTATTGTCGTTCCAGAGAAATTGTGTAAAATGGACAAATATTTAGAAGTTCCTGTTTACACTGATGTTTTTCCGGTCCCTAAGAGGATTTCAGACATTGTTACTAAGGAGTGGGATAGACCAGGTATTCCGTTCCCTCCCCCTCCTGTTTTTAAGAAAATGTTCCCCATTTCTGACACCATAAAGGACTCATGGCAGGCGGTCCCTAAGGTGGAGGGAGCTATTTCTACTCTGGCTAAGCGTACAACTATACCTATTGAAGACAGTTGTGCTTTCATTGATCCTATGGATAAAAAGTTAGAGGGTCTCCTAAAGAAAATTTTTGTTCATCAGGGTTTTCTTCTTCAACCTATAGCGTGCATTGTTCCGGTAGCCAACTTTTTGGTTTGAGGCTCTAGAAGAGGCTCTTCAGATGGAGACCCCACTAGATGGTATTTTGGACAGAATTAAGGCCCTTAAGTTGGCTAATTCTTTTATTACAGACGCCACTTTTCATCTTGCTAAGTTAGCGGCAATTTGCCATTTTAGCGCGAAGAGCGTTATGGCTTAATTCCTGGTCAGCTGATGTGACATCTAAATCTAAGCTTTTGACCATCCCTTTCAGGGTAAGACCCTATTCGGGCCTGCACTGAAAGAGATAATTTCAGACATCACTGGTGGGAAGGGTCACGCCCTCAAAGATCATCCACAAAGATCATCACCAGTTCCTCAGGTTTGCCTTTCTGGACAGGCATTACCAGTTTGTGGCTCTTCCCTTCGGGTTGGCCATGGCGCCAAGAATCTTCACAAAGGTGCTAGGGTCCCTTCTGGCGGTCCTAAGGCTGAGGGGCATAGCAGTGGCGCCTTATCTAGATGACATCTTAATTCAAGCGTCGACTTTCCAACTTGCCAAGTCTCACACGGACTTAGTGTTGGCCTTTCTAAGATCTCATGGGTAGAAGGTGAACGTGAAAAAGAGTTCTCTTATTCCTCTCACAAGAGTTCCATTCCTGGGATCTCTTATAGATTCGGTGGACATGAAAATATTTCTGACGGAGGTCAGGAAATCAAAGATTTTAACCACCTGCCGAGCTCTTCATTCCATTCATCGGCCGTCAGTGGCTCAGTGTATGGAGGTAATCGGACTTATGGTAGCGGCAATGGACATAGTTCTGTTTGCTCGCTTGCATCTCAGACCACTGCAACTATGCATGCTCAAACAGTGGAATTGGGGATTATGCAGATTTATCTCCTCAGATAAATCTGGATCAAGAGACCAGAGACTCTCTTCTTTGGTGGTTGGCACACGATCACCTGTCCAGGGGAATGTGTTTCCACAGGCCAGCGTGGGTTATTGTGATGACGGATGCCAGCCTACTGGGCTGGGGTGTAGTCTGGAATTCCCTGAAAGCACAGGGTTTGTGGACTCAGGAGGAGGCCCTCCTACCGATAAATATTCTGGAATTAAGAGCGATATTCAATGCTCTTCAGTCATGGCCTCAGCTGGCTTCGGCCAGTTTAATCAGGTTTCAGTCGGACAACATCACGACTGTAGCTTATATCAATCATCAGGGGGGAACAAGGAGTTCCTTGGTGATGATAGAAGTTTCCAGAAAAATCAGATGGGCAGAGACTCACTCTTGCTATCTATCAGCAATCTATATCCCAGGGGTGGAGAACTGGGAGGCAGATTTTCTAAGTCGTCAGACTTTTCATCCAGGGGAGTGGGAGCGCCATCTGGAGGTTTTTGCTCAACTGGTTCAGCTATGGGGCACACCAGAATTGGATCTGATGGCGTCTCGTCAGAACGCCAAACTTCCTTGTTACGGATCCAGGTCAAGGGATCCTCAGGCAGTACTGATAGATGCTCTAGCAGTACCCTGGTCATTCAACCTGGCTTATGTGTTTCCACCATGCCCTCTCCTTCCGCGTCTGATTGCCAGAATCAAACAGGAGAGAGCTTCAGTGATTTTGATAGCTCCTGCGTGGCCACGCAGGACTTGGTATGCAGACCTGGTGGACATGTCATCTATGCCACCATGGACTCTGCCACTGAGACGGGACCTTTTGATTCAAGGTCTATTCAAGCATCCAAATCTAATTTCTCTGCAACTGACTGCTTGGAGATTAAACGCTTGATTTTATCAAAGCGGGGTTTCTCTGAGTCGGTCATAGATACCTTGGTTCAGGCTCGAAAGCCTGTCACCAGGAAGATCTATCATAAGATATGGCGTAAATATATTTTTTGGTATGAATCCAAAGGCTACTCATGGAGTAATATCAGGATTCCTAGGATTTTTTCTTTTCTCCAAGAAGGATTGGAGAAAGGATTGTCCGCTAGTTCCTTAAAGGGACAGATATCGGCTTTGTCTATTCTGTTGCACAAGCGTCTGGCAGATGTCCCAGATGTTCAGGCTTTTTGTCAGGCTTTATTTAGAATTAAGCCTGTGTTTAAACCTGTTGCTCCGCCATGGAGTCTCAATTTAGTTCTTAAAGTTCTTCAGGGGATTCCGTTTGAACCCATGCATTCCATAGATATTAAGCTTCTATCTTGGAAAGTTCTGTTTCTAGTTGCTATCTCTTCAGAGTTTCTGAACTATCTGCATTACAATGTGACTCGCCTTAACTTGTTTTCCATGCTGATAAGGTGGTTTTGCGTACCAAACCTGAGTTCCTCCCTAAGGTTGTTTCTAACAGGAATATCAATAAGGAAATTGTTGTTCCTTATCTGTGTCCTAATCCTTCTTCTAAGAAGGACCGTCTGTTGCACAACTTGGACGTGGTTCGTGCCTTGAAGTTTTATTTGCAGGCAACCAAAGATTTTTTCTAATCATCTTCTTTGTTTGTTGTCTATGCTGGAAAGCATAGAGGTCAATAGGCTACGGCTACCTCTCTTTCCTTTTGGCTGAAAAGCATCATCCATTTGGCTTATGAGACTGCTGGACAGCACCCCCCTGAAAGAATTACAGCTCACTCCACTAGAGCGGTGGCTTCCACATGGGCTTTTAAAAATGATGCTTCTGTTGAACAGATTTGTAAGGATGCGACTTAGTCTTCTCTTCATACCTTTTCCAAATTTTCCAAATTTGATACTTTTGCTTCTTCGGAGGCTATTTTTGGGAGAAAGGTTTTGCAAGCAGTGGTGCCCTCCGTTTAGGTTCCTGTCTTGTCCCTCCCTTCATCCGTGTCCTAAAGCTTTGGTATTGGTATCCCACAAGTTAGGATGAATCTGTGGACTCGGTACATCTTGCAAAAGAAAACAGAATTTATGCTTACCTGATAAATTTCTTTCTTTTGCGATGTACCGAGTCCACAGCCCGCCCTGTCTATTCAAGACAGATAGTATTTTTTATGTAAACTTCAGTCACCTCTGCACCTTATAGTTTCTCCTTTTCTTCCTTGGCCTTCGGTCGAATGACTGGGGGGTGGAGTTAAGGGGGGAACTATATAGACAGCTCTGCTGTGGTGCTCTCTTTGCTACTTCCTGTCAGGAAGGACAATATCCCACAAGTTAGGATGAATCCGTGGAATCGGTACATAGCAAAAGAAAGAAATCTATCAGGTAAGCATAAATTCTGTTTTTGTGGGGCATTACCCCAAAGTAATCAGCTCTTTTACCTGTAAAAAAAACAACAACCCCCCCCATTACAACCCACCACCCACATACCCCTACTCTAACCCACCCAATCCCCCCTAAAAAAACCTAAGTCTAAACCCCAAGTGCTCCTTACCTGTCCTGAAGACCGGCGGAGAAGGTCCTGTTCCAGGCAGAGAAGTTTTCTTACAGGCGACGACCTCTTCTTCTTCCAGGATCCAGCCGGCGCGGAGCAGAGGAATTGAAGACCGATAACCACGGAGCTGAAGACCGTCCATCTGGAACTGAAGACCGCCGATGCTGGAACTGAAGATCGGCGACGCTGGAACCGAAGACAGCTGGAACTGAAGACCGGAGCCGGAGCGTGGAGGATCCTCTTCATACGATCGCCGCCGTACACTGAATAGGAATTCAAGGTACGCGATTTAAAATGGCATCCCTTGAATTCCTATTGGCTGATTTGAGCCTTCAAATTCAAATCATCCAATCGGATGTGAGCTACTTTAATTCTAATGGCTGATTTGAATAGAATAAGAGCTACTGTAATTCTATTGGCTATTCTAATCTAATTACGGCACTTTAGCAACTGACAGCTGAAACTACGGGCGGCGCAGGTTTCCACACTTGCGCCGAAACTTGCGCCGTATATCGGATCACGCCCTAGATCTCATAATCAGAGCAAGCATTTTGTTATCTGGCAAGAGTTTCTGTTACAATCCTTTATACTAAAATCAGAAGATTACTAAGTTGACTAGTTTTCCAAGACACCATTTAAAGGGACATGAAACCCATATGTTTTCTTTCATGATTTAGAAAGAGCATGCAATTTTAAATAACTTTCCAATTTACATCTAATATCTAATTTTCTTCATTCTTTTGATATTGTTTGTTGAAAATCATATCTAAATATGCTCAGTAGCTGCTGATTGGTGGCTGCACATAGATACCTCATGCGATTTGCTCACCCATGTGCATTGCTATCTCTTCAACAAAGGATATCTAAAGAATGAAGGCATATCCTAGCCACTGCCTCACCAGCCTCTGATGTCACCACACGTCACTGAACGCAACGTTATACCGCACTCGTAAATATGACGTTTTTTTAATGGGATTCCCATAGCGCTGGTATTACAAATTTTGCGGTACGGCTAAAAAAACGGCGTTACAGCCTAAAATAAAAAGATCTGTAACGCCATCTAAAGCCAGTAGTTATGAGTTTTACGCTACAAATCTGTAACGTAAAACTCATAACTAAAGTGTTAAAAAGTACACTACACTAATACCCATAAACTACCTATTGACCCCTAAACTGAGGCCTTCCACATTGCAAACACTATAATAAACTTTTTAACCCCTAATCTGCCGCTCCCGACATCGCCCCCACTAAAATGTTTTATTAACCCTTTTTCCACCGCTCCCCGATATCGTAACCATTATACTAAAGTTATTAACCCCTAAACCACCACCCTCCCGCATCCTAAAACACTATTTAAATATTATTAACCCCTAATCTGCCGTCCGCCCACATCTCCCCCGCTATACTAAAGTTATTAAGCCCTACACCGCAAGCCACTATAATAAACCTATTAACTCCTAAACTGAAAGCCCCTCCACAACGAAATATAATAAATTAAACTAATAACCTCTAAACCGAAAGCCCCCAAATCCCAATAAACTAATTTAAACTATTCCCCCCTAAACCTAACGCCCCCCCCCCAACTTCATATTAAAATTACAATTTCCCTATCTTAAATTAAATTAAACTTACCTGTCAAATTATAAAAACTAAGTTTAAACTAAAATTAAACTAATACAATTAATAAACTAAAATTAAACTAACTACCAATTAAATTAAACTAAAATACACATTAAAATATTCTAACACTACTCTAAAAATTACGAAGTAATTACAAAAAAAAATACTAAGTTAGAAAAAATAACAAACACTAAATTATGGAAAATAACAAATTAAATGAACCAAAATAAAAAAGAATTACACCTAATCTAATAACCCTATCAAAATAAAAAAAGCCCACCCAAAATAAAAAAACCCTAGCCTACAATAAACTACCAATGGCCCTTAAAAGGGCCTTTTGTGGGGCATTGCCCCAAAGATATCAGATCTTTTACCTGTAAAAAAACACAAAGAACCCCCCAACAGTAAAACCCACCACCCAACCAACCCCCAAAATAAAAAACCTAATTCTAAAAAAACTTAAGCTACCCATTGCCCTGAAAAGGGTATTTGTATGGACATTGCCCTTAAAAGGACATTTAGCTCTTTTACTGCCAAAACCCTAAACTAAAAAAAAAAACACCCAAAAAAAACTTTAAAAATCCTAACACTAACCCCCGACGATCCACTTACAGTTTTTGAAGTCCCACTTAAACGTTCTTCATCCCGGAGTTGAAGTCCTCATTAGCCAGTCCTCATTTGCTAATTTGAATCAGCCAATAGAATGAGAGCTGCTTAAATCCTATTGGCTGATTTGAATAGCCAATAGGATTTCAGCAGCCCTAATTCCTATTGGCTGATTAAAAAATTTCAACCAATAGGAATGCAAGGGACGCCATCTTGAATCGCGTCCCTTGCATTAAAGATTCAGTCTATGGCGGCGACTGTATGAAGAGGATGATCTGCGCCGGATGTCTTCAGGATGGACCCGCTCCACACCTCCGGGATCAAGCTAGAAGAGGCCGCTGGGATGAAGATCGTTCATGCGGGACTTAAAAAACTGTAAGTGGATCATTGGGGGTTAGTGTTAGGCTTTTTTAAAGTTTTTTTGGGTGTTTTTTTTTCAGTTTAGGGTTTGGGCAGTAAAAGAGCTAAATGCCCTTTTAAGGGCAGTGCCCATACAAATGCCCTTTTCAGGGCAATGGGTAGCTTAGTTTTTTTTAGAATTAGGTTTTTTATTTTGGGGGTTGGTTGGGTGGTGGGTTTTACTCTTGGGGGGTCTTTGTGTTTTTTTTTACAGGTAAAAGAACTTATATTTTTGGTGCAATGCCCCACAAAAGGCCTTGCTAATTTGAATCAGCCAATAGAATGAGAGCTGCTTAAATCCTATTGGCTGATTTGAATAGCCAATAGGATTTCAGCAGCCCTAATTCCTATTGGCTGATTAAAAAATTTCAGCCAATAGGAAATACATTAAAGATTCAGTCTACGGCGGCGACCGTATGAAGAGGATGCTCTGCGCCGGATGTCTTCAGGATGGACCTGCTCCGCGCCTCCGGGATCAAGCTAGAAGAGGCTGCCGGGATGAAGATCGTTCATGCGGGACTTAAAAAACTGTAAGTGGATCATCGGGGGTTAGTGTTAGGCTTTTTTTAAAGTTTTTTTTGGGTGTTTTTTTTTTCAGTTTAGGGTTTGGGCAGTAAAAGAGCTAAATGCCCTTTTAAGGGCAGTGCCCATACAAATACCCTTTTCAGGGCAATGGGTAGCTTAGTTTTTTTTAGAATTAGGTTTTTTATTTTGGGGGTTGGTTGGGTGGTGGGTTTTACTCTTGGAGTGTGTTTGTGTTGTTTTTTTTTTACAGGTAAAAGAACTGGTAGTTTATTGTAGGCTAGGGTTTTTTTTATTTTGGGTGTGCTTTTTATTTTGATAGGGCTATTAGATTAGGTGTAATTCTTTTTTATTTTGTATAATTTCATTTTTTTATTTTTTGTAATTTAATGGGTTTTTGTTTTTTTGTAATATTAGTTTTTAGTGTAAGGTAGTTAGGATTTATTTCACAGGTAAGTTTGTATTTATTTTAGCTAGGTAGTTAGTAAATAGTTAACAACTATTTACTAACTAGTCTACCTAGTTAAAATAAATTCAAACTTACCTGTGAAATAAAAATAAAACCTAAGCTAGCTACAATGTAACTATCAGTTATATTGTAGCTAGCTTAGGTTTTTTTTACAAGTAAGTATGTATTTAGTTTTAAATAGGTATTATTTAGTTAATAATTGTAACTTTAATTTAGCTCTAGTTTAATTATGTTAAAGTTAGGGGGTGTTAGGGTTACGTTAGGTTTAGGGTTTCGTTGGGGTTAGGGGTTAATAGTGTAATTTAGATTTTTGCAATGTGGGGGGCTGGCGGGTTAAGGGTTAATAGGTTTATTTAGTGGTAGTGATGTGGGAGGCCAGATGTTTAGGGGTTAATAACTTTATTTAGTTGCAGAGATGTCAGGGAGCGGTGGAATAAGGGTTAATAACTTAAGTATAGTGGTGGCGATATTGGGATCGACAGATTAAGGGTTAATAGTTTTATTTACGTGGCTGCGATATTGGGAGCGGCAGATTAGGGGTTAATAACTTTTTGTAGGTGGGGGCGATGTCGGGGGCATCATATTAGGGGTGTTTAGACTCAGGGTTTATATTAGAGTGTTACGTTTAAACTTTAGTTTTCTTTCCCCATAGACATCAATAGGGCTGCGTTTACGGAGCTTTTCATTCCGCGATCGCAGGTGTTAGGTTTTTTTTTTCTGACCCGCTCTCCCCATTGATGTCTATGGGGAAGCGTGCACAAGCACGTCAAACACAGCTCTTGTTTTTTGTGCGGTATGGAGCTCAACATGGCCATATCGCCCGCACAAGCCTGTTTTTTTATGTAATGGCAGCGCTATAGGGGATTAAATAACGCCACTTTTTTTGTGTTCGTTAATTTCCCTATAATGCTCAAAACTCGTAATCAAGCCGATTCTGTGGTAAATTTATTTTACCATTCACTTAAAATACCAGATTGTGTGCTATCCTTGGTGCACCCTGCCCTATCGATAGTGCTCCACTTTTAATCTAGGCCATAGAATTTTAGAAAATATCACTTATTTCTTTCCAATGGCAGTGAGAGTCCACGATCCTAACTGTTGGGAATTATATCATCTGGCCACCGGGAGGAGGCCAAGACACCCTATACTAAAGTTTCAATAATCCCTCCTACTTCCTCTTTCCTCCAAGTATTTCTTTGCCTCATTGAGGACAAGACATGGATAGAGATGCTGCTGAAATTATGAAGAATTTTAGATTGTTATTCTTTCACTGGATAATCCATGGAAGAGAAAGAATTAGGAGAGTGTTGCTTGTGCATTATTCTTCTCCTTGTTGGAGCTGAGTCTCAAGCTAGCCATGGGTGTTGCAAGGTAGTTCCTTAGTCTCCTCCTACTGGACCAGTTTGGACACTCTTCTGATTTCTGTCCTTCTCTGTTTGTTACATTTGACAGTTTCTCTGTGGAGTTGATCTGGTGATGAGTGAGTACCTTATTTTGGGATCCCACTCCTGTCCCTATCATGCACTTAGTGCTGGGGAATCTAACATCCTGCTGATTACAGGCTAAGCCCCTGTTCCCATTGATTAATGTGCTGGACACTTTATTGAGGGGGACACACTTTTCATTGTACCTAAGTGTCTTGTATAGTATGAGGGGTATGTTTTGTGCACAACTGAGCTATGTTTCATGATATAGGGCAGTGAACAGCTTGGCTTAGTTTCCCTGCATTAATACCTTTGGCGCTCTGTCACGTGGTGCGCCGCACCAAGGTGGCTCTGACATTTATCTGCCTGTATACTCCCTCAGGACTTCGGTTGGAGGTCAGAAACCATCATGCCGCTTATTCTTGAGGCAGGTTCTTATGTTCGCGTGGCAATCTCCGTAATGCAACCCCCATGATGTCTACGGAGAAAAAAAAGTTACGTTTAAACCTAACATAAACCATAAGTCTTAACACCCCTAATCCACTGCCCCTGATATTGCCGACACCTAAATAAAGTTATTAACCTCTAATTTGCCGCTCCCGACATCGCCGACACAATAATAAAGTTATTAGCCCCTAAACCTCCGGACTCCCAAATCTCTGCAACTAAATAAACCTATTAACCCCTAAACCTCCGGCCTCCCACATCCTCCGCCACTAAATAAACCTATTAACCCCTAAACTGCCGGCCCCCCACATCCTTCGCCACTAAATAAACCTATTAACCCCTATACTGCCGGCCCCCCACATCGCAAAACACTAAATTAAACTATTAACCCCTAAACCTAACACCCCCCAACTTTAAATTAAAATTACAATATATCTTTAAATAAATAAAAACTTACTGAAATTAAAATAAACTATAAATTAACCTAAACTTACTATTCTAATAAAATAAAAAATACTACCAATTAAAATATGTAAATTAAAAATTTAAAAAAAACACTACGAGAAAAATTAAAAAATCTAAAATGACAAAAAATAATACACACTAAAGTACGAAAAATAAAAAAACACTAAGCTTACAAAAATAATAAATAAAATGATCAAAAATATAAACAATTACACCTAATCATTTGAATGGGCATTGCCCTTAAAAGGGCATTTTTTTTTTTTTTCAAAAGCCCAAACCCACCCCAAAAAATGAAAAAAATACCTAACACTAACCACAGAATATCTACTCACGGTTGCTGAAGTCCGAACATCCATCTCCATCCCGGCGGTGAGAAGTCTTCATCCAGGCGGCAACATTATCCATCCCGGGGGCGTCTTCTATCTTCATCCCAGCGGCGCAGAGCGGAACCATCCTGGAAGCTAAAGACATCCTGCGCGGAGCCTCCTCTTCATACGTTCAAATTAGCCAATAGGATTTCAGTAGATCTCATGTTTTGAACAGCCAATAGGATTTTAGAAACTCTCATCCTTTTGACTGATTTGAATTTGAAACGGCTACATTGCATTGAACTTCAGTGTATGGCTGGGACTGTATGAAGAGGATGCTCCGCACTGGATGTCTTCGCCACTCCGCGTCTCCGGGATGAAGATAGAAGAGGCCCCCACGATGGATGAAGATGTCGCTGCCTAGATGAAGACTTCTCGCTGCCTGGATGGAGATGGGTGCCTGGACTTCAGCAACCGTGAGTAGATATTCTGGGGTTAGTGTTAGGTATTTTTTTTTTATTTTTTTTAGTGTTTTTTATTTTTTTAAGATTAAGGTTTGGGCTAAATGTCCTTTTAATGGCAATGAAAAAGAGCTGAATGCCCTTTTAATGGCAATGCCCATACAAATGCCCCTTTAGGCATAAGGTAGCTTAGGTTTTTTTTAGAATTAGTTTTTTTATTTTGGGGGTTGGTTGGGTGGTGGGTTTTACTGTTGGGGGAAACTTTGTATTTTTTTTACAGGTAAAAGAGCTGTTTAACTTAGGGCAATACCCTACAAAAAGCCCTTTTAAGGACTATTGTTAGTTTATTGTAGGTTGGGGGGGTTTATTTTGGGGGACATTTTATTTCTATAGGGCTATTAGATTAGGTATAATTGTTTTTATTGTTAATCATTTTGTTTATTATTTTTTGTAAGCTTAGTGTTTTTTATTTTTCGTAATTTAGTGTTTATTATTTTTTGTAATTTTAGATTTTTTAATTTTTCTCGTAGTGTTAGGTTATTTTAAATTTATAATTTAGATATTTTCATTGATAGTATTTTTTTATTTTATTAGAATAGTAAGGTTAGGTTAATTTATAGTTTAATGGTAGGTTTATTTTTATTTCACAGGTAAGTTTTTATTTATTTATTAATAGTTATATTGTAATTTTATTTTAAAGTTAGGGAGGTGTTAGGTTTAGGGGTTAATAGTTTAATTTAGTGTTTGTGATGTGGGGGGGCTGGTGGTTTAGGGGTTAATAGGTTTATTTAGTGGCGGAGATGTGGGAGGCCGGAGGTTTAGGGGTTAATAGGTTTATTTAGTTGCGGAAATGTGGGAGGCCGGAGGTTTAGGGGTTTATAACTTTATTATAGTGGCGTGATGTCGGGGAGCAGCAGAATAGGAGTTAATCATTTTTATTAGTGTTGGCGATGTCAGGAGTGGCAGATTAGGGGTTAATACATTTATTTAATAGTCGTGATGTGGGTGCGCGGCAGATTAGGGGTTAATAGGTTTAACATAGTGTTTGCTATGCGGGAGGGTGGCGGTTTAGGGGTTAATAGGTAGTTTATGGGTGTTAGTGCACTTTGTAACAGGTTAGTTATAAGTTTTGTGAAATATTTTTGTGGCACAAAACTCATAACTACTGCTCTCAGATGGCGGTAATGGATTGTGTCGGTATAGGCTGTAATGCAAGCTTTTAAGCTTCACCGCACAACCTGTAATACCGGCGCTATGAAAATCCCACGCAAAAACTGATTTTTTTGAGTTCAAAATGGACAATGCGTTACAGGCTAAAATGCTTGCGGTATAGCTATACCGACATAACTCGCAATAGCTGCGTTACTGCTTTTACACTGACATTGCCTTTTTTTCAGCGTTAAAAGCCGTAACGCAAAACATGTAATCTAGGTGATTATTTGTAGTTGCTTCTAGTGCACATATTTTTTTAAATGGTTTCCCTTCAGGGGACATCTTTTCTCACTTTTTCTCAGATGGACTGGTTATAGATCTTTACTAAGAAAAGGGGGGTTCTTTTGCTTACATTACACTCATTTCTCTATGTAGGGGATGGAGAGTACTAGGAAAGAAGCCATGGCAAAAATGCCTTTTGAGGAAAATTCCTCAGGCATTTATTTTTCCTTGGATAAGTGATTACTTTGCAAGACAGTCATAGTTTTCCCCCCCCGATGCAACTTTGTGGTGCATGCTTAGCATCAGTTCTACAGACTTATTCTCAGGACCCAGGTCCATCTCCCAAGGCAGACCCGCTAGCGGTATATATTATGCAATGTGGCATAACAGAGCACAACTACAATTTTTAACCCCTTAATGACCGAGGACGTGCAGGGTACGTCCTCTAAAAAATGACAGTTAACGCCTGAGAACGAACCCTGCACGTCCTCGGTCTGGAAAGCAGCTGGAAGCGATCCTTAATTGCGATGCCATAATTGCACAAGCTGTTTGTAAATGATTTCAGTGAGAAACCTAAAATTGTGAAAAATTTAACTTTTTTTTTTTTATTTGATCGCATTTGGCGGTGAAATGGTGGCATGAAATATACCAAAATGGGCCTAGATCAATACTTGGGGTTGTCTACTACACTACACTAAAGCTAAAATTACCCCAAAAAGCTCCCTACATGCTCCCTAATTAACCCCATTCACTGCTGGGCATAATACACGTGTGGTGCGCAGTGGCATTTAGCGGCCTTCTAATTACCAAAAAGCAATGCGAAAGCCATATATGTCTGCTATTTCTGAACAAAGAGGATCCTAGAGAAGAATTTACAACCATTTATGCCATAATTGCACAAGCTGTTGGTAAATAATTTCAGTGAGAAACTGAAAGTTTGTGAAAAAGTGAACGATTTTTTGTATTTGATCGCATTTGGCAGTGAAATGGTGGAATAAAATATATCAAAATGGGAATAGATCAATACTTTGGGATGTCTTCTAAAATATATATATATATATACATGTCAAGGGATATTCAGGGATTCCTGAAAGAAATTAGTGTTCCAATTTAACTAGCGCTAATTTTGAAAAAAAAGTGGTTTGGAAATAGCAAAGTTCTACTTGTATTTATGGCCCTATAACTATAAAAAAGCAAAGAATGTGTAAACATTGGGTATTTCTAAACTCAGGACAAAATTTAGAAACTATTTAGCAAGGGTGTTTTTTGGTGGTTGTAGATGTGTAACAGATCTTGGGGGTCAAAGTTAGAAAAAGTGTGTTTTTTTCCATTTTTTCTCATATTTTATAAAAAAAAATTATAGTAAATTATAAGATATGATGAAAATAATGGAATCTTTAGAAAGTCCATTTAATGGCGAGAAAAACGGAATATAATATGTGTGGGTACAGTAAATGAGTAAGAGGAAAATTACAGCTAAACACAAACACCGCAAAAATGTAAAAATAGCCTTGGTCCCAAACGGACAGAAAATGGAAAAGTGCTGTGGTCATTAAGGGGTTAATTACTTAAGCTTTTGCAGCTATCCCGCCTGCAAATAAGCGTATACTGAAACATACTTCTTCAATCTCTTCTTCGAAGGGCAGCACTGTAGTTAGCCCTGTGGTATTTAATTCATTTGACAATCACAAGAGTCTGATTTAGATAAGTATTCTTCAGCCTCTAACGGAGAGGTTTTGTCAGAGGATTCCTCTCCTGAATCAGACAAGGAATCTGAAGATGTTAATTTCCAGTTTAAGATGGATCATTTAAGATCTCTACTTAAAGATGCTTTAAGAACTTTCCAGATTCAGGACAAACCAGCTGAAGTCAAGCCAGTACAGAAGCTAGGCATATTTAGATAGAAAACTAAAGTCCCTGAGACTTTTCCTGTCCCTTCTCTGGTGTCAGAGATTATTTGTGTGGGATAAACCGGGAGTCCCTTTCATACCCTCTCCTAACTTTAAAAATCTTTTTCCTGTTCTGGAGTCCAATCTGTAATTATGGGGGTCGATTCCAAAGGTAGATGGTGCTATATCTACTTTGGCGAAAAAGAACTACAATCCCTTTGGAGGATAGTACCTCCTTTAGAGGTATATATTCATATACATATATATTTAAAATAGCTGCACAACTTACCCCCTTTGCTACGCTAGTTTTCATGCCGTGTCTGACAGCATGAGAAAGAGGCTTCCATTGGAACCTATGGAAGCACGCTCTCGTGAACGCAATGCTTTCGTGCAATGTGAATGTGAGGTCGCATGCACATTGCACCTCACTTGTAATACCAGCACACATTTGCGTGCACTGGCATTACTCAGTTGAGCGCAAATATCGCTTTCACTTAAGCGATATTTCTTCTGTTAAGTGTGATCAGTCCACGGGTCATCATTACTTCTGGGATATTACTCCTCCCCAACAGGAAGTGCAAGAGGATTCACCCAGCAGAGCTGCATATAGCTCCTCCCCTCTACGTCACTCCCAGTCATTCTCTTGCACCCAACGACTAGATAGGATGTGTGAGAGGACTATGGTGATTATACTTAGTTTTATATATTCAATCAAAAGTTTGTTATTTTAAAATAGCACCGGAGTGTGTTATTATCTCTCTGGCAGAGTTTGAAGAAGAATCTACCAGAGTTTTTGTTATGATTTTAGCCGGAGTAGTTAAGATCATATTGCTGTTTCTCGGCCATCTGAGGAGAGGTAAACTTCAGATCAGGGGACAGCGGGCAGATGAATCTGCATAGAGGTATGTAGCAGTTTTTATTTTCTGACAATGGAATTGATGAGAAAATCCTGCCATACCGATATAATGTCATGTATGTATACTTTACACTTCAGTATTCTGGGGAATGGTACTTCACTAGAATTACACTGTAAGAAATACATAAAGCTGTTTAATAACTAGAGATTATGTTTAACGTTTTTGCTGGAATGTAAAATCGTTTTCATTTGCTGAGGTACTGAGTGAATAAATGTTTGGGCACTATTTTTCCACTTGGCAGTTGCTTAATCTGTTTTTCTGACAGTTTCTGTTCTCCCTCACTTCTGTGTGTGAGGGGGAGGGGCCGTTTTTTGGCGCTTTTACTATGCATCAAATATTTCAGTCAGCAACTCATTGTATTCCCTGCATGATCCGGTTCATCTCTACAGAGCTCAGGGGTCTTCAAAACTTATTTTGAGGGAGGTAATTTCTCTCAGCAGAGCTGTGAGAATTATAGTTTGACTGAGATAAAAAACGTTTATTCTGTAATTTGTTTCCTGCTTTCAGAATTTGTTATCTTTGCTAATGGGATTAAACCTTTGCTAAAGTTGTGTTGTTTACAAGGATTGAGGCTATAACTGTTTCAATTTATTAATTTTCAACTGTCATAGATCTTCTGTGCTTCTTAAAGGCACAGTACGTTTTAATATTATTCTAATTGAATTGTATTTCCAAGTTGCAAGTTTATTTGCTAGTGTGTTAAACATGTCTGATTCAGAGGATGATACCTGTGTCATTTGTTGCAATGCCAAAGTGGAGCCCAATAGAAATTTATGTACTAACTGTATTGATGCTACTTTAAATAAAAATCAATCTGTACAAATTGAACAAATTTCACCAAACAACGAGGGGAGAGTTATGCCGACTAACTCGCCTCACGTGTCAGTACCTACATCTCCCGCTCAGAGGGAGGTGCGTGATATTGTAGCGCCGAGTACATCTGGGCGGCCATTACAAATCACATTACAGGATATGGCTACTGTTATGACTGAGGTTTTGGCTAAATTACCAGAACTAAGAGGTAAGCGTGATCACTCTGGGGTGAGAACAGAGTGCGCTGATAATATTAGGGCCATGTCAGACACTGCGTCACAGGTGGCAGAACATGAGGACGGAGAACTTCATTCTGTGGGTGACGGTTCTGATCCAAACAGACTGGATTCAGATATTTCAAATTTTAAATTTAAACTGGAAAACCTCCGTGTATTACTAGGGGAGGTGTTAGCGGCTCTGAATGATTGTAACACAGTTGCAATACCAGAGAAAATGTGTAGGTTGGATAAATATTTTGCGGTACCGACGAGTACTGAGGTTTTTCCTATACCTAAGAGACTTACTGAAATTGTTACTAAGGAGTGGGATAGACCCGGTGTGCCGTTCTCACCCCCTCCGATATTTAGAAAAATGTTTCCAATAGACGCCACCACAAGGGACTTATGGCAAACGGTCCCTAAGGTGGAGGGAGCAGTTTCTACCTTAGCTAAGCGTACCACTATCCCGGTGGAGGATAGCTGTGCCTTTTCAGATCCAATGGATAAAAAGTTAGAGGGTTACCTTAAGAAAATGTTTGTTCAACAAGGTTTTATATTGCAACCCCTTGCATGCATTGCGCCGATCACGGCTGCAGCGGCATTCTGGATTGAGTCTCTGGAAGAGAACATTGGTTCAGCTACTCTGGACGACATTACGGACAGGCTTAGAGTCCTTAAACTAGCTAATTCATTCATTTCGGAGGCCGTAGTACATCTTACTAAACTTACGGCGAAGAATTCAGGATTCGCCATTCAGGCACGCAGGGCGCTGTGGCTAAAATCCTGGTCAGCTGATGTTACTTCTAAGTCTAAATTGCTTAATATACCTTTCAAAGGGCAGACCTTATTCGGGCCCGGGTTGAAAGAGATTATCGCTGACATTACAGGAGGTAAAGGCCATGCCCTGCCTCAGGACAAAGCCAAAGCCAAGACTAGACAGTCTAATTTTCGTTCCTTTCGTAATTTCAAAGCAGGAGCAGCATCAACTTCCTCTGCACCAAAACAGGAAGGAGCTGTTGCTCGCTACAGACAAGGCTGGAAACCTAACCAGTCCTGGAACAAGGGCAAGCAGACTAGGAAACCTGCTGCTGCCCCTAAAACAGCATGAATTGAGGGCCCCCGATCCAGGATCGGATCTAGTGGGGGGCAGACTTTCTCTCTTCGCCCAGGCTTGGGCAAGAGATGTTCAGGATCCCTGGGCGCTAGAGATAATATCTCAGGGATACCTTCTGGACTTCAAATACTCTCCTCCAAGAGAGAGATTTCATCTGTCAAGATTGTCAACAATCCAGACAAAGAAAGAGGCATTTCTACGCTGCGTACAAGAGCTCTTGTTAATGGGAGTAATCCATCCAGTTCCACGATCGGAACAGGGACAGGGGTTTTACTCAAATCTGTTTGTGGTCCCCAAAAAAGAGGGAACTTTCAGACCAATCCTGGACTTAAAGATCCTAAACAAATTCCTAAGAGTTCCATCGTTCAAGATGGAGACTATTCGGACAATTTTACCTATGATCCAAGAAGGTCAGTACATGACCACTGTAGATTTAAAAGATGCTTACCTTCACATACCGATTCACAAAGATCATTATCGGTACCTAAGGTTTGCCTTCCTAGACAGGCATTACCAGTTTGTGGCTCTTCCATTCGGATTGGCTACAGCTCCAAGAATCTTCACAAAGGTTCTGGGTGCTCTTCTGGCGGTACTAA
The DNA here is from genome assembly GCF_027579735.1 of Bombina bombina. Classification (NCBI taxonomy): domain Eukaryota; kingdom Metazoa; phylum Chordata; class Amphibia; order Anura; family Bombinatoridae; genus Bombina; species Bombina bombina. The sequence continues at coordinate 120,856,621 of NC_069509.1, forward strand.
GACCGCGGGGAATCTCGGTAGCTCCATACCTAGACGACATTCTGATACAAGCTTCAAGCTTTCAAACTGCCAAGTCTCATACAGAGTTAGTGCTGGCATTTCTAAGGTCACATGGATGGAAGGTGAACGAAAAGAAAAGTTCACTCGTTCCACTCACAAGAGTTCCCTTCCTGGGGACTCTTATAGATTCTGTAGAAATTAAGATTTACCTGACAGAGGACAGGCTAACAAGACTTCAAAGTGCTTGCCGCACCCTTCATTCCATTCAACACCCGTCAGTGGCTCAATGCATGGAGGTAATCGGCTTAATGGTAGCGGCAATGGACATAGTACCCTTTGCACGCTTACACCTCAGACCACTGCAACTGTGCATGCTAAGTCAGTGGAATGGGGATTACTCAGACTTATCCCCTTCTCTGAATCTGGATCAAGAGACCAGAAATTCTCTTCTATGGTGGCTTTCTCGGCCACATCTGTCCAGGGGGATGTCATTCAGCAGACCAGACTGGACAATTGTAACAACAGACGCCAGCCTTCTAGGTTGGGGTGCCGTCTGGAATTCTCTGAAGGCTCAGGGACAATGGAGTCAGGAGGAGAGTCTCCTGCCAATAAACATTCTGGAATTGAGAGCAGTTCTCAATGCCCTCCTGGCCTGGCCCCAGTTGACAACTCGGGGGTTCATCAGGTTTCAGTCGGACAACATCACGACTGTAGCTTACATCAACCATCAGGGAGGGACAAGAAGCTCCCTAGCTATGATGGAAGTATCAAAGACAATTCGATGGGCAGAGTCTCACTCTTGCCACCTGTCAGCAATCCACATCCCGGGAGTGGAGAACTGGGAGGCGGATTTCTTAAGTCGTCAGACTTTTCATCCGGGGGAGTGGGAACTTCATCCGGAGGTCTTTGCCCAAATACTTCGACGTTGGGGCAAACCAGAGATAGATCTCATGGCGTCTCGACAGAACGCCAAGCTTCCTCGTTACGGGTCCAGATCCAGGGATCCAGGAGCAGTCCTGATAGATGCTCTGACAGCACCTTGGGACTTCAGGATGGCTTACGTGTTTCCACCCTTCCCGTTGCTTCCTCGATTGATTGCCAGAATCAAACAAGAGAGAGCATCAGTGATTCTAATAGCACCTGCGTGGCCACGCAGGACTTGGTATGCAGACCTGGTGGACATGTCATCCTGTCCACCTTGGTCTCTACCTCTGAAACAGGACCTTCTGATACAGGGTCCCTTCAAACATCAAAATCTAACTTCTCTGAAGCTGACTGCTTGGAAATTGAACGCTTGATTTCTTCTGTTAAGTGTGATCAGTCCACGGGTCATCATTACTTCTGGGATATTACTCCTCCCCAACAGGAAGTGCAAGAGGATTCACCCAGCAGAGCTGCATATAGCTCCTCCCCTCTACGTCACTCCCAGTCATTCTCTTGCACCCAACGACTAGATAGGATGTGTGAGAGGACTATGGTGATTATACTTAGTTTTATATCTTCAATCAAAAGTTTGTTATTTTAAAATAGCACCGGAGTGTGTTATTACCTCTCTGGCAGAGTTTGAAGAAGAATCTACCAGAGTTTTGCTATGATTTTAGCCGGAGTAGTTAAGATCATATTGCTGTTCTCGGCCATCTGAGGAGTGAGGTAAACTTCAGATCAGGGGACAGCGGGCAGATGAATCTGCATAGAGGTATGTAGCAGTTTTTATTTTCTGACAATGGAATTGATGAGAAAATCCTGCCATACCGATATAATGTCATGTATGTATACTTTACACTTCAGTATTCTGGGGAATGGTACTTCACTAGAATTACACTGTAAGAAATACATAAAGCTGTTTAATAACTAGAGATTATGTTTAACGTTTTTGCTGGAATGTAAAATCGTTTTCATTTGCTGAGGTACTGTGTGAATAAATGTTTGGGCACTATTTTTCCACTTGGCAGTTGCTTAATCTGTTTTTCTGACAGTTTCTGTTCTCCCTCACTGCTGTGTGTGAGGGGGAGGGGCCGTTTTTTGGCGCTTTTACTATGCATCAAATATTTCAGTCAGCAACTCATTGTATTCCCTGCATGATCCAGTTCATCTCTACAGAGCTCAGGGGTCTTCAAAACTTATTTTGAGGGAGGTAATTTCTCTCAGCAGAGCTGTGAGAATTATAGTTTGACTGAGATAAAAAATGTTTATTCTGTAATTTGTTTCCTGCTTTCAGAATTTGTTATCTTTGCTAATGGGATTAAACCTTTGCTAAAGTTGTGTTGTTTACAAGGATTGAGGCTATAACTGTTTCAATTTATTAATTTTCAACTGTCATAGATCTTCTGTGCTTCTTAAAGGCACAGTACGTTTTAATATTATTCTAATTGAATTGTATTTCCAAGTTGCAAGTTTATTTGCTAGTGTGTTAAACATGTCTGATTCAGAGGATGATACCTGTGTCATTTGTTGCAATGCCAAAGTGGAGCCCAATAGAAATTTATGTACTAACTGTATTGATGCTACTTTAAATAAAAGTCAATCCGTACAAATTGAACAAATTTCACCAAACAACGAGGGGAGAGTTATGCCGACTAACTCGCCTCACGTGTCAGTACCTACATCTCCCGCTCAGAGGGAGGTGCGTGATATTGTAGCGCCGAGTACATCTGGGCGGCCATTACAAATCACATTACAGGATATGGCTACTGTTATGACTGAGGTTTTGGCTAAATTACCAGAACTAAGAGGTAAGCGTGATCACTCTGGGGTGAGAACAGAGTGCGCTGATAATATTAGGGCCATGTCAGACACTGCGTCACAGGTGGCAGAACATGAGGACGGAGAACTTCATTCTGTGGGTGACGGTTCTGATCCAAACAGACTGGATTCAGATATTTCAAATTTTAAATTTAAACTGGAAAACCTCCGTGTATTACTAGGGGAGGTGTTAGCGGCTCTGAATGATTGTAACACAGTTGCAATACCAGAGAAAATGTGTAGGTTGGATAAATATTTTGCGGTACCGACGAGTACTGAGGTTTTTCCTATACCTAAGAGACTTACTGAAATTGTTACTAAGGAGTGGGATAGACCCGGTGTGCCGTTCTCACCCCCTCCGATATTTAGAAAAATGTTTCCAATAGACGCCACCACAAGGGACTTATGGCAAACGGTCCCTAAGGTGGAGGGAGCAGTTTCTACCTTAGCTAAGCGTACCACTATCCCGGTGGAGGATAGCTGTGCTTTTTCAGATCCAATGGATAAAAAGTTAGAGGGTTACCTTAAGAAAATGTTTGTTCAACAAGGTTTTATATTGCAACCCCTTGCATGCATTGCGCCGATCACGGCTGCAGCGGCATTCTGGATTGAGTCTCTGGAAGAGAACATTGGTTCAGCTACTCTGGACGACATTACGGACAGGCTTAGAGTCCTTAAACTAGCTAATTCATTCATTTCGGAGGCCGTAGTACATCTTACTAAACTTACGGCGAAGAATTCAGGATTCGCCATTCAGGCACGCAGGGCGCTGTGGCTAAAATCCTGGTCAGCTGATGTTACTTCTAAGTCTAAATTGCTTAATATACCTTTCAAAGGGCAGACCTTATTCGGGCCCGGGTTGAAAGAGATTATCGCTGACATTACAGGAGGTAAAGGCCATGCCCTGCCTCAGGACAAAGCCAAAGCCTAGACTAGACAGTCTAATTTTCGTTCCTTTCGTAATTTCAAAGCAGGAGCAGCATCAACTTCCTCTGCACCAAAACAGGAAGGAGCTGTTGCTCGCTACAGACAAGGCTGGAAACCTAACCAGTCCTGGAACAAGGGCAAGCAGACTAGGAAACCTGCTGCTGCCCCTAAAACAGCATGAATTGAGGGCCCCCGATCCGGGATCGGATCTAGTGGGGGGCAGACTTTCTCTCTTCGCCCAGGCTTGGGCAAGAGATGTTCAGGATCCCAGGGCGCTAGAGATAATATCTCAGGGATACCTTCTGGACTTCAAATACTCTCCTCCAAGAGAGAGATTTCATCTGTCAAGATTGTCAACAATCCAGACAAAGAAAGAGGCGTTTCTACGCTGCGTACAAGAGCTCTTGTTAATGGGAGTAATCCATCCAGTTCCACGATCGGAACAGGGACAGGGGTTTTACTCAAATCTGTTTGTGGTTCCCAAAAAAGAGGGAACTTTCAGACCAATCCTGGACTTAAAGATCCTAAACAAATTCCTAAGAGTTCCATCGTTCAAGATGGAGACTATTCGGACAATTTTACCTATGATCCAAGAGGGTCAATACATGACCACTGTAGATTTAAAAGATGCTTACCTTCACATACCGATTCACAAAGATCATTATCGGTACCTAAGGTTTGCCTTCCTAGACAGGCATTACCAGTTTGTGGCTCTTCCATTCGGATTGGCTACAGCTCCAAGAATCTTCACAAAGGTTCTGGGTGCTCTTCTGGCGGTACTAAGACCGCGGGGAATCTCGGTAGCTCCATACCTAGACGACATTCTGATACAAGCTTCAAGCTTTCAAACTGCCAAGTCTCATACAGAGTTAGTGCTGGCATTTCTAAGGTCACATGGATGGAGGGTGAACGAAAAGAAAAGTTCACTCGTTCCACTCACAAGAGTTCCCTTCCTGGGGACTCTTATAGATTCTGTAGAAATGAAGATTTACCTGACAGAGAACAGGCTAACAAGACTTCAAAGTGCTTGCCGCACCCTTCATTCCATTCAACACCCGTCAGTGGCTCAATGCATGGAGGTAATCGGCTTAATGGTAGCGGCAATGGACATAGTACCCTTTGCACGCTTACACCTCAGACCACTGCAACTGTGCATGCTAAGTCAGTGGAATGGGGATTACTCAGACTTATCCCCTTCTCTGAATCTGGATCAAGAGACCAGAAATTCTCTTCTATGGTGGCTTTCTCGGCCACATCTGTCCAGGGGGATGCCATTCAGCAGACCAGACTGGACAATTGTAACAACAGACGCCAGCCTTCTAGGTTGGGGTGCCGTCTGGAATTCTCTGAAGGCTCAGGGACAATGGAGTCAGGAGGAGAGTCTCCTGCCAATAAACATTCTGGAATTGAGAGCAGTTCTCAATGCCCTCCTGGCTTGGCCCCAGTTGACAACTCGGGGGTTCATCAGGTTTCAGTCGGACAACATCACGACTGTAGCTTACATCAACCATCAGGGAGGGACAAGAAGCTCCCTATCTATGATGGAAGTATCAAAGATAATTTGCTGGGCAGAGTCTCACTCTTGCCACCTGTCAGCAATCCACATCCCGGGAGTGGAGAACTGGGAGGCGGATTTCTTAAGTCGTCAGACTTTTCATCCGGGGGAGTGGGAACTTCATCCGGAGGTCTTTGCCCAAATACTTCGACGTTGGGGCAAACCAGAGATAGATCTCATGGCGTCTCGACAGAACGCCAAGCTTCCTCGTTACGGGTCCAGATCCAGGGATCCAGGAGCAGTCCTGATAGATGCTCTGACAGCACCTTGGGACTTCAGGATGGCTTACGTGTTTCCACCCTTCCCGTTGCTTCCTCGATTGATTGCCAGAATCAAACAAGAGAGAGCATCAGTGATTCTAATAGCACCTGCGTGGCCACGCAGGACTTGGTATGCAGACCTGGTGGACATGTCATCCTGTCCACCTTGGTCTCTACCTCTGAAACAGGACCTTCTGATACAGGGTCCCTTCATACATCAAAATCTAACTTCTCTGAAGCTGACTGCTTGGAAATTGAACGCTTGATTTTATCAAGACGTGGATTTTCTGAGTCAGTTATTGATACCTTAATACAGGCTAGAAAACCTGTTACCAGAAAAGATTTACCATAAGATATGGCGTAAATACCTATATTGGTGTGAATCCAGGTTACTCTTGGAGTAAGGTTAGGATTCCTAGGATATTGTCTTTTCTACAAGAAGGTTTAGAAAAGGGTTTATCTGCTAGTTCATTAAAGGGACAGATCTCAGCTCTGTCCATTCTGTTACACAAACGTCTGTCAGAAGTTCCTGACGTCCAGGCTTTTTGTCAGGCTTTGGCCAGAATTAAGCCTGTGTTTAAAACTGTTGCTCCACCATGGAGTTTAAACCTTGTTCTTAATGTTTTACAGGGCGATCCGTTTGAACCCCTTCATTCCATTGATATAAAGTTGTTATCTTGGAAAGTTCTATTTTTAATGGCTATTTCCTCGGCTCGAAAAGTCTCTGAATTATCAGCCTTACATTGTGATTCTCCTTATTTGATTTTTCATTCGGATAAGGTAGTCCTGCGTACTAAACCTGGGTTCTTACCTAAGGTAGTTACTAACAGGAATATCAATCAAGAGATTGTTGTTCCTTCTTTATGCCCAAATCCTTCTTCAAAGAAGGAACGTCTACTGCACAACCTGGATGTAGTCCGTGCTCTAAAATTTTACTTACAGGCAACTAAGGAATTTCGACAAACGTCTTCTCTGTTTGTCATTTACTCTGGGCAGAGGAGAGGTCAAAAAGCTTCCGCTACCTCTCTTTCTTTTTGGCTTCGTAGCATAATTCGTTTAGCTTATGAGACTGCTGGACAGCAGCCTCCTGAAAGAATTACAGCTCATTCTACTAGAGCTGTGTCTTCCACTTGGACCTTCAAGAATGAGGCCTCTGTTGAACAGATTTGCAAGGCTGCAACTTGGTCTTCGCTTCATACTTTTTCCAAATTTTACAAATTTGACACTTTTGCTTCATCGGAGGCTATTTTTGGGAGAAAGGTTCTTCAGGCAGTGGTTCCTTCTGTATAAAGAGCCTGCCTATCCCTCCCGTCATCCGTGTACTTTTGCTTTGGTATTGGTATCCCAGAAGTAATGATGACCCGTGGACTGATCACACTTAACAGAAGAAAACATAATTTATGCTTACCTGATAAATTCCTTTCTTCTGTAGTGTGATCAGTCCACGGCCCGCCCTGTTTTTTAAGGCAGGTAAATATTTTTTAATTTATACTCCAGTCACCACTTCACCCTTGGCTTTTCCTTTCTCGTTGGTCCTTGGTCGAATGACTGGGAGTGACGTAGAGGGGAGGAGCTATATGCAGCTCTGCTGGGTGAATCCTCTTGCACTTCCTGTTGGGGAGGAGTAATATCCCAGAAGTAATGATGACCCGTGGACTGATCACACTACAGAAGAAAGGAATTTATCAGGTAAGCATAAATTATGTTTTTATCAAGACATGGGTTTTCTGAGTCAGTTATTGATACCTTAATACAGGCTAGGAAACCTGTTACCAGAAAGATTTACCATAAGATATGGCGTAAATACCTATATTGGTGTGAATCCAAAGGTTACTCTTGGAGTAAGGTTAGGATTCCTAGGATATTGTCTTTTCTACAAGAAGGTTTAGAAAAGGGTTTATCTGCTAGCTCATTAAAGGGACAGATCTCAGCTCTGTCCATTCTGTTACACAAACGTCTGTCAGAAGTTCCTGACGTCCAGGCTTTTTGTCAGGCTTTGGCCAGGATTAAGCCTGTGTTTAAAACTGTTGCTCCACCATGGAGTTTAAACCTTGTTCTTAATGTTTTACAGGGCGTTCCGTTTGAACCCCTTCATTCCATTGATATAAAGTTGTTATCTTGGAAAGTTCTATTTTTAATGGCTATTTCCTCGGCTCGAAGAGTCTCTGAATTATCAGCCTTACATTGGGATTCTCCTTATTTGATTTTTCATTCGGATAAGGTAGTCCTGCGTACTAAACCTGGGTTCTTACCTAAGGTAGTTACTAACAGGAATATCAATCAAGAGATTGTTGTTCCTTCTTTATGCCCAAATCCTTCTTCAAAGAAGGAACGTCTACTGCACAACCTGGATGTAGTCCGTGCTCTAAAATTTTACTTACAGGCAACTAAGGAATTTCGACAAACGTCTTCTCTGTTTGTCATTTACTCTGGGCAGAGGAGAGGTCAAAAAGCTTCCGCTACCTCTCTTTCTTTTTGGCTTCGTAGCATAATTCGTTTAGCTTATGAGACTGCTGGACAGCAGCCTCCTGAAAGAATTACAGCTCATTCTACTAGAGCTGTGGCTTCCACTTGGGCCTTCAAGAATAAGGCCTCTGTTGAACAGATTTGCAAGGCTGCAACTTGGTCTTCGCTTCATACTTTTTCCAAATTTTACAAATTTGACACTTTTGCTTCATCGGAGGCTATTTTTGGGAGAAAGGTTCTTCAGGCAGTGGTTCCTTCTGTATAAAGAGCCTGCCTATCCCTCCCGTCATCCGTGTACTTTTGCTTTGGTATTGGTATCCCAGAAGTAATGATGACCCGTGGACTGATCACACTTAACAGAAGAAAACATAATTTATGCTTACCTGATAAATTCCTTTCTTCTGTAGTGTGATCAGTCCACGGCCCGCCCTGTTTTTAAGGCAGGTAAATATTTTTTAATTTATACTCCAGTCACCACTTCACCCTTGGCTTTTCCTTTCTCGTTGGTCCTTGGTCGAATGACTGGGAGTGACGTAGAGGGGAGGAGCTATATGCAGCTCTGCTGGGTGAATCCTCTTGCACTTCCTGTTGGGGAGGAGTAATATCCCAGAAGTAATGATGACCCGTGGACTGATCACACTACAGAAGAAAGGAATTTATCAGGTAAGCATAAATTATGTTTTTATGTTTAACTTTTAAACTGGCCCTAAATAAGTGCTAGATAGAATGATGCATTAAAAGAAAAGATTAGTCTAAGAATAACATGTAGATATATTTTTTAAAGTTTTATTAGCTGTTTAAATATTGACAAAATAAGTGTAAAGTTTTAATGCCTATAAAACAATGGGAGCTGCCATGTTGTAACTTAGGTTATAAAGCTATATATATAGGGACAGTTATAAATAGGTCACAAGACTGTGCAGCTTATGGCTGTGTGGAATATAACAGTGTTCTGCACTTCCATTTCTAACAGGAACTGAAAAACTCACAATGTCAGAATGGAATTACAGGAAATTACATCTCAAAGTGTTTAATATCCCTTTAATATCATTGAACATGAAGGGGCCTATTTATCAAGCTCTGTATGGAGCTTGATGCCCTGTGTTTCTGGCGAGCCTTCAGGCTCCCCTGAAGCACAAGTTATGAAGCAGCAGTCTAGACCACTGCTCCATAACCTGTCTGCCTGCTCTGAGGCGGCGGACAGACATCGCCGGAAATCAACCCAATCCAATACGATCGGGTTGATTGACACCCTCTGCTAGCGGCTGAGTGGCCGCAAATCTGCAGGGGGCAGTATTGCACCAGCAGTTCACCAGACCTGCTGGTGCAATGATAAATGCAGAGAGTGTATGCTGTCGGCATTTATCGATGTGCAGCGGACATGATCTGCAATATTGGATCAAGTCCGCTCTCATCATGATAAATAAGCCCCCATATCTTCTTAAAAAAGAAAAAAACTCAATTTTTTAAATCACAACTTAAAATACATTTTATAGTATTATACAATAAAATATATATAAATAAATCATTGTACAGTATATTCCTTTTTTTTTCTTCTTTATTAACAATGGAGGTTTCAGAGATAATGAATATATAGGCATTCCATTGGAGTTTCATGAGCATTCCAGGGGAGTAACTTTTTTTTTTTTTTTAAATTATTTTTATTGAGGCAACGTAAAATACAATTATGTACAGTGATGAAATCAGGTCAACAATACAGGGAAATATAAATGAAAAAAAAAAAAAAACCGGCTACAATGACAAAATGACCCGGCAAACAATGATCATACTTCACTCAAGATATATCGAAGATGTGTCAAAAATAAAACAGTAATCAAAGCCTCTTTTTCTCTTTTTTTCCTTTCCCTGTCTATGCTTTGTCAATAATGTTCTACATCTAGTATCTTCAGAATAGGCAACAGCAAAAAATTCAAATCAAAAAAACCTAGTCTAGGTATAGAGAGAGGCGCGGGGAGAGGAAAAGAGAGAGGGGGAGAAAAGAAAGAAAAAAAAAAAAAAAAAAAAAAAAAAAGAAAAATTCTCTTCTCTCTTTCTTTTCCTTTCTTCCTTTTAAAAGAGTTGTTCTCCTTCTCTCTCTCTCTCCTCCCAACTCCCACAAACCCCCTCCAATTAGATGGGAGCTTAAAGATTATTCACAATCCAATTATTACCATAGTCCTAATATGACTATTTCTGAGTGTCTAAAAGGGTATATTAGTTGATTTATTTCTTCTGGAGTAAATATTTTAATGAAGGCTGCCCATTTTTTAAAAAATGAGATTACTTCCTTTTCCGAAGTTAGAGATACATCCATTTGTTCAATAACGCATTGTTTTTTCATAAAATTTTTAATTTCTTGAATGCTAGGTATTGAGAAGTCTCTCCATTTTCCAAAAATTAAATTCCTCGTTGCCAGGATTGCCCCATTCCTAATTTTTTTTTGCTCCGGAGAGAGTTCTGTTAAGAATACCACCCCTGCCAGAGAGAGAGAGAAAGTAGGAAGCTTCAGTGTATTAATTAGCCAAAACTCTACCTTTTTCCATAACTGCCTAATCCTAGGACATGACCAAATCATATGGACTATGTCCACAGCCGGAGAAGAACATTTAGGACAAACATTGAAGTCATAATTGTGCCACTTAAACCCTTTGAGAGGAGTATAGTATGTTCTATAAAGTAGTTTAATATGTGACTCCCTCCAGTTTGTGGATAGTGTAGTCTGAGCTACAATATCTATAGAATTCTCCACCTGTTCTATCTCAATGTCTAGACCTGGTACTAATTGATTCCATTTTTGAGTTATCTGTTGAAGATTGGATTCCCCATCTTTACTTATCAACAAGTTATACCAGCGCGATATCGACGATAGTTCATTTTTAGCCAGAATAGGCCAGTTATCTAACTCTCCCCACGACCATGACCAGCCGAACTTCTGTATTAACGAGAATAGATAATGCCTAGCTTGAAGATAAGCAAAAAAATCTTTATTGCTTAAATCAAATTCCTGTTTCAACCTTTCAAAGGTTTTGATCGATGCAGTACCCTGGTCGATAAATTGAGTCATGAGAAAGAGACCCTTTCTCTGCCAAATTTGGAACACTTGTGCTTGGATGCCCTCCTGAAATTCTGGATTGCCACATAGTCCTTGAAACTTTGGAATAGTTAAATCAATGTCTAGTTTGCGTCCTAATTTTTTCCAGGCTTGTATAACCTTATAAATTGATTGAATACCCCTCACTTTTTTTGGGATTAACTGTGTCGGGCAGTGAATTAAGGCTGAGGGATTGTAGGGGAATATAATGCTCCTCTCCAGGCTATTATTAGTAAAATAATCCTTATTTAGGATCCAGTCTATTACAATGCGTGAGAGGAAAACCAGGTTATACTTGTTAAGATCCGGAAGAGCCAATCCGCCATACCTCCTAGGAAGGTGGAGTTTATTTAGAGAAATTCGAGGTCTCTTGCACTTCCAGATAAAATATCGCAGCGCCCTATTTAAACTTTTCCAATCTCTGACTTTTAGCATCACTGGAATATTTTGGAGAGGGTATAGAATTTTAGGTAATAGAATCATTTTAAACAGAGCAATGCGCCCTGATAAGGATATTGGAAGGTTTTGCCAGCTTAACATGTATTCTTTGATTTTGGCTAGGATGGGAGAAATATTGAGATTATACCATTCATGTGGATTTGGCGAAACAAGGATCCCTAAGTATTTAAGATGGCTCAGCACCTCTCTAAATGGTGTCTTGTTAATTGAGAGCTCATTCTTCCTTACCCATAGTATCTCTGACTTAGAAACATTTAGCTTATAGCCTGAAAAGGAGCCAAATGCATTAGTTATCGAGATCAATCTCGGGATGTTGACTGCTGTATTGGACATATAAATTAAAACATCATCAGCGTATAAAGCAACTTTTGGTTCGACTGAACCAATCCTTATCCCTTGTATCCTCTGTCTAATTCTAATAGCCAATGGCTCAATCGCTAAATCGAATAAAAGTGGTGACAGGGGGCACCCCTGCCTTGTGCCCCTTTGTAAGTTAATTGAGTCAGATTCCAGTTTATTAACCACCAGTTTGGTTGTGGACTTAGAACATAGGTTATTAATGAAAAGAGGGAAATTATCCTTGAAACCGAACCGCTGTAAAGAATCAATAATATGATGATGGAAAACCGAGTCGAACGCTTTTTCTGCGTCTAATGCAATTATTGCTACGTCAGATTGGTTTTGGGTTGTGGTTTCTGGGGAGTTGTAAAAATAATCTAGAACTAAGCATAGTTCTCTGATCTTTGCTGCTATATTGCGCCCCGATATAAAGCCTGCCTGATCTTTATTAATAAGATCCCCTATCACTTTTTGGAGTCTTTTAGCCAAGATTGATGTCAGCAACTTGTAATCCGAGTTGAGTAGTGCTATAGGTCTATATGACTCTTTATTCAGAGGATCCTTCCCCGGTTTCAAGATTAACGTTGTTGTCGATACTGTAAAAGACATGGGTATAGGTTTATTATCAACATAAAAGTGATTAAATACTCTTCTTAAATGGGGTATTATAGTTGGGCCAAGGAGCTTATAAAACTCGTTAGGGAGAAAGTCTGGGCCAGGTGATTTATCTAGACGGGCTTCTTTAATTGCCAAAATAATTTCTTGATCAGATATAGGGGCGTTAATTTTACCTACTGCCTCTTCATTTAAAACTGGATGGTTTAATCCTTCCCAGAATAGCTCTGAAATTTCTTCATCTGATTCCCTATGTGAGTAGAGATCTCTATAATAAGTGAAAAAAACTTCAATAATTTCTCTAGAATTCTGAAATATGGATCCTTGTTCTGAGAGTGAGTCGATAATAGAGCTTCCCTGTATATTCTTAACTAAGTTCGCCATTAATTTGCCTGCCTTATTTCCATGCCTATAAAATTTAGCTCTCGTTTTATAATCCTCTTGAATTACAGTGTGTAGTAAAAAATTGTCTCTCTCTCTCTTAGCAGAGGCGTATCTCCTCCAATTTGTTGATGTTGGTTGGGATATATATTTACTATAACTATTGGTAAGTGCTCTCGAGACTTCATTCTCTCTAAGAGCCGCCTTCCGCTTATAATCTGCCAGATAAGCAATAATTTCCCCCCTCATTACAGCCTTACCAGCTTCCCATAATATGTTTGGATCATTAACAGTATGAGCGTTTAAAGTGAAGAATTCATTCATTTTGGAATTCAGCCATGACTTGAATTTTATGTTTTTTGTTAAAAATTTGGGGAAAAAAAATCGTCTTGTAGTAGATTTTTTTCCATTTAATGGTATTTTTAGTATAATGGGAGCATGATCAGAGACAGTGATATGCATTATTTTTGATGTTGTCCCAATTCTTAATAAGTTCTCGCTTACTAAAAATAGATCAATTCTAGAGAAGGATCTTACACTCTTAGCCTTACACGTATACTCCCTTTGATCCGGGTTGCGAACTCTCCAAATGTCTTTAAGGGCTAAGTTTTTGAATAGAGTTTTAAACATTTTGCCTTCAAGCTTATCTCTTTTGGCCATGCTTTTAGTGGATTTTTGCCTGTGTCTATCTATCTGGACCCTAGGGGTCATATTAAAATCCCCTGCTATGATTATATAACCTTTGCCTATTTGTAATATTTTAGTTTGGAGATTTTCCCAGAAACTTCTATCAAAGTTATTCGGGGCGTATAAATTGCACAGGGTGAAGATTGAGCCAGCCATTCTTATTTTTAGAATCAAAATTCGACTTTCGGGATCTTTATATTCTGCCAAAATTTCATACTTATTTTTTTTACCTAGCAGAATGGCTACACCCCTCTTTCTGCCTATGCTTGGTGTAAAAAATACCTTGTCTACCCACGAGAATTTCAACTTTTCGGATTCTTCTGCACTTAAGTGTGTCTCTTGTATAAATGCAATATCAGAGTTAAGTTTCCTTAATTGAGAGATTATCAATTTTCGTTTCATTGGGGTTGAGACCCCACCAACATTCCAAGAAGATAAAGTCAACCCTTTCATATTAGCCATAATTTAACCCTTCTTTTCCTGCTGTTCCCTTCCAGAGAGTTGGAGAGAGAAGAGAGAGAGAGAGAAAAGAAAAAAAAAAAAAAAAAAAAAAAAAAAAATAAAAGGGGAAAAAAAAAGGGGGGGGGGGGAAGGCCTCCCCTCTCTCCCACCACTCCCCCCGCGCCAGTCATCCATATAACAATGCTTATTTGCTATTGACGCCCGAAGAATACTAGTAAGAATAGTAGAAGCCACCAAGTGCAAGTCATAGTTATATTTTAACAATATCATCAATCAGTTCAAATTTAAGTTAAACTAATAACTCAAGTTACTTAGCAGTTTTTCCTGCAAAAAACTTTTCTGCCTCTGAGGTAGTGTCAAAGAGATATATCTGACCCTGAAATTCTACTTTCAACCTGGCTGGGTAAATAACCGTTGCAGTGAGACCCTCCCTAATCATTCGGCCACAGATTGGGGAGAGCTCCCTTCTTTTCAGGGAGGTTTCATAGGCAAAATCTTGAAACACTAAAATTTTGTTCCCATCTAAAAGGATGGGAGCATTCCTGCGAGAGAATTGCATGACCTTGATTTTATCCTGAAAATTCAAGTATTTCACGATTATAGGTCTAGACCTCAATCTGTCGCCGCTTGACGGGGGAAGTCTCCCCAATCTGTGAGCTCGCTCGACCACTAGGGGCAAAATTTCTTGGGGAATCTTTAAGAGTTGAGGTAAAACTTCAGCTGCAAACTGGACTAGATCTGTGCTCTGAAAAGTTTCTGGGACCCCAATTATTCTAATGTTATTTCTTCGAGATCTATTTTCTAGGTCCTCGATCTTATTCTGAAGAGCCTTAAGAGTAGAAGAATGTGCCTGTAGTTTGGTATCATTTATGACCGATTGATCCTCAAGGTCAGACACCCTTTGCTCTACTTCTTGGATTCTTATTGAAAATTGCTTGACCTCCATAGATAGTGTGTGTAGATCTTGTTTTATTTCCATTCTAAGTGATTCAAATTTGGGGTTCAGAGCTTCTAGAATATCTTTTACAATTATTTGTGAGTTAATTGCCTCTTTCGATTTTGTAACGGGATCTAATTCTGAGTGTAATTCAGCTATGGTTTCAGCTGAGTTTTTATTCCTCTTGTCTCTGGGCCTGGAAGCCATGGTTGGTGAGAAATTTTTTGTGTGTGTGAGTGGATTTAAAAATTTATCCATAGATGAGTGCTTGAAAAGGGAGAGTAGTTTGTGTAGCAGTCAGTGAAGAGGGAGAGGGAAAAAAAAGAAGAAAGAGAAAAAGAAAAGGAAGGGGGGGGGGGGAAGAGAGAGAAAGAGGAGAAGGTGGGAGTAGAAGAAGAAGGGCAGAGGTTAGGGCGTGAGAGTGAGTGTTTGTGGGATAGTGAGGTGGGGAATTATCTGTGAAGGGAAAAAAAAAAAAAAAAAAGTGGGAAAGGAGGGAGGGGAGAACCCCTCAAGTGACCAGTGTCAAAAAAGAAAAAAAAACCAGTGATAAAGCCAGGGTTCACAAGCCCAGAGACCGGGGAAAAAAAAAAACAAAAAAAAAAAACAAATACTTTTTTACTTATAGTTACTCTTGTACTTACAAGAGGCGACAAGAGTAGCACCTCTTGGGAGTGTGGGGACTAAGTGCTCTTAATTAAGGTGTAATGAATTTTACAGGTGAATACCTTTGCATCTTATTTAGAAAACTTATTTAAATTGTTGCCTTACAATTTCCACTTCTGTATCATGCCCCCATAAAAATGGCACTATGTAATAACTTTTCAAGTATATAACTGTCTTAAGATTATTCAACATGCAATGAACAACAGAACAAAAAAACAACAAAAAGAGAGAAAAAAAAAAAAGAAAAAAAAAAAAAAAAGGCTGTTGGTATAAGCTGTGTGCTGTCCTTTTAGTTGCAAGTTACCAATGCAGTATGCCTAATAGGGCATGCACACTTTACCCAGATCAGGTTAGTATGAAGCAGACTGTAGCATATTATTTATAGCAAGCTTACAACCGTGTTAATCAGCCTTATATTTCAAAAAAAAATGCTTTCTCTAAAGGCGTTAGTGCATTGTTAACCATTACCAATGAGAATTAGTGCTTTCAACTCAAAATAGCTTTAGATTGATTACAAGCAATTCCTTTAGCTCTAGTTAATGTGTCCAGGTATTCCCCAAAGCTTCAGGTGCTGTAAGAACAAAGTTTTAAGCCCCCAACATCTGCAGGTCCCTTCTTAGCAATAAGTACGTCCTGTCCGGTGTGCAGAAATAATAAAGCACAGCAATTAGGAGTAAGCTCTGTTAGTGTAGAACAGTTTTAGCAGGTTTGTTTAGGGTAAAGTCAAAATATAAGTTTAGTAGGCGTTAGGGTCATGCTAAGAAAGCTATTGCAATAGTGATAGTAAGCAGTACTTATCTTTTAGTTCCTCGAGTTCCGTGCGGTGTGGTTGTGGTTTCTCAGGGTAATGCGATATCAGTGTCAATTACCCGCCTGTTTCACCGCTATTCAGGGCCAGGTCAGTAGCGGTACCTTATGTCTCCCCAGTATGGTGGCCGGCTCCTTGGAAAAGAGTGAGGGCTGTACAGGTAAGAAAAGTAGAGCAGCTCTTCACAGCAGCTTAACACAGATCCGGGATTACAGCCTTCCTTCAAGCTGCAGCCTTTGCTCCAGGGCGGTAAGCAGCCAGATCTCCGTCAGCCGGCCGTGCGTTACCTTGTCTCCGCCCTCTCTGTGCACACGCTCGCCAGCCCCTGACAGGTATGTGTACCGCACAGGGCCCAATTGGGAAGAAGGTGTTCTGTATCTCAGGGCGGTGAGGAAGCCGGTAGCTTGGCCAAAAAATTCCGGTGATGTCTCCTATGTTATTTTTAGGCTATCTACCCCCCTCACGCAGCACCGGTGGGAGGGGGGGACTGCCTCTTAATATCCTCTTCTGTGTGTGACCTCTTTGCGAGATGGGCTTCGCGAGGTTCACCACACCGTGTAGTGATCTGTGGTGCTAGGTTTCAACAGCACTGTGTGAGTTCCTCCAGTGATGTTTCTGCTGGTTGCGATACTATCCCAACGGCTGCTGGGGCACCTGGCGCGTGTTTCTACCGCCAAAGGTAACCTGCATGAAGGAGATGAGCAGAGCTTGTGCAGCACAGCCTCATGCACTAGCTCCTCCTCCGGAACTCTGTCAAGAACCCCAGGGGAGTAACTTTAATGGGAAAATGTCATCATGAGCTTCTAATTTTAAAAGGACTATTCTCCATCTTCCATCTTAGATGCACTTCTTCAGCCATATCGGTCTTGGAAGCTTTTCAGTGGTGAAACCTTAATTTGTTTTAGCAAACGGACAGCATATGTTGTATAACCCCCTCCCCCCCCGAGATCAGAGATAACTGGTTATGTTGTCAAACTTTTGCTTAAACTGCAATTCCTATAATTTCTAATAGAAGGCACTCTACCAGATCTCATAATAGAGATGGTCATCCAACTTTATTTAAAAATATATCTAGACGCACAAATTGCGAGGCTGGCAATTTTTTTGCGGGTTTGACAATGCTTTTAACTTTGGGGCCTAAATGAGGGGTTACTCACCCTCTATCACAAACAAGAGAGGAGAAAGATGCTCCATTAGAGCCCCATCTCCTTCAGGTTAAACAGCACTGTTGTAGGTTATTGTCATGTTAAGAGCTTTTACAAAAGCAGACTCTCCTCTTTCAAATGAAGATTTCAGGCTCACAACCTGGGAATTCTCTGACTCAGCAGGGAGTTTTTGGTTGTCTATGATGTCACCACACAAATAGATGAATTAATTGAAAAATATATGAAAAGTATAACATACAAAATATGAGATATAATACGTTTTGTAGTTTTGTGGGTGTGCACATATATAAATAATAATATATAAATAGCAGGAGCTATTCAGTTCCACCAAAGATAGTTGTATATTTCCAGGGAACCAGTCCATATTACTCTGTCTGTTTATTTAGCCTTATGTTATACATCATGCAGAATATGTATTTTTCACAACTGCTTCAGTGTAACTGCCTAAGTGCAAGAACCTGAGTTCCATATTGCAAGTCATACAACTTAAAGGGGCAGTAAACTGCTGGGTACAACTAAAGTAGGTTGACCACTACTCATCATACTATTGTTTTTCCTCCTGTGCCTGCAGTTCTCTTTAACCCCTTAAAGGGACAGTCAAGACCAAATTGTTTTTTCATGATTTAAATAGGGAATGTAATTTTAAACAACTCTCCAATTTACTTATATCACCAATTTTGTTTTGTTCCCTCTGTATTCTTAGTTGAAAGCTAAACCTAGGAGGTTCATATGCAAAGTTTTTTATACTGGGTGCCGCCATCTTGGTACACACCCATTTCTGCATCCTGTGACAAAAGCAGTGTGCTTGAACAGATCAGTGATGTCACTGGCTTTTTGACAGCTGTACCTTGCACTCTGGATTAGCAAGCACAACATAAAGCATAAAAGTTACATTATTGTATTTTTACACAGTTTAAAACTTACATAACACATATAAGAAAGCCCTCAGGAATAATATAGAAAAAAATGTACAGCTCCCCACACTGCATTGTGCACGCTTAAAGTGAATGTAAATTTTAATAAATAAGTGCCCGGTATCTAAATATACTCTTAAAAACAGGGGCACTTTCATTCATGAAAATTTACATGAAAGCATCTTTCTTACCTTTTCTTTATTTAAAGCAGACCGGCGATCCTCCTCCCACAGCTCCTGCTGTAGTTAGCAAAGCGATGACGAATCCGGCTTCCTCCAATCATTGTGTGCCCCCTTTAGCATCCAGCTCGTGGGGCAACGCAATGATTGGAGGAAGCAGGATTTGTCAGCGCTGTACTAACTACAGCAAGAGCTGCGGGTGGAGGATCGGAGGATCACTGGTGTGCTTTCTATAAAGAAAAGGTAATTTCTTCTGTTAAGTGTGATCAGTCCACGGGTCATCATTACTTCTGGGATATTACTCCTCCCCAACAGGAAGTGCAAGAGGATTCACCCAGCAGAGCTGCATATAGCTCCTCCCCTCTACGTCACTCCCAGTCATTCTCTTGCACCCAACGACTAGATAGGATGTGTGAGAGGACTATGGTGATTATACTTAGTTTTATATCTTCAATCAAAAGTTTGTTATTTTAAAATAGCACCGGAGTGTGTTATTACCTCTCTGGCAGAGTTTGAAGAAGAATCTACCAGAGTTTTGCTATGATTTTAGCCGGAGTAGTTAAGATCATATTGCTGTTCTCGGCCATCTGAGGAGTGAGGTAAACTTCAGATCAGGGGACAGCGGGCAGATGAATCTGCATAGAGGTATGTAGCAGTTTTTATTTTCTGACAATGGAATTGATGAAAAAATCCTGCCATACCGATATAATGTCATGTATGTATACTTTACACTTCAGTATTCTGGGGAATGGTACTTCACTAGAATTACACTGTAAGAAATACATAAAGCTGTTTAATAACTAGAGATTATGTTTAACGTTTTTGCTGGAATGTAAAATCGTTTTCATTTGCTGAGGTACTGTGTGAATACATGTTTGGGCACTATTTTTCCACTTGGCAGTTGCTTAATCTGTTTTTCTGACAGTTTCTGTTCTCCCTCACTGCTGTGTGTGAGGGGGAGGGGCCGTTTTTTGGCGCTTTTACTATGCATCAAATATTTCAGTCAGCAACTCATTGTATTCCCTGCATGATCCGGTTCATCTCTACAGAGCTCAGGGGTCTTCAAAACTTATTTTGAGGGAGGTAATTTCTCTCAGCAGAGCTGTGAGAATTATAGTTTGACTGAGATAAAAAACGTTTATTCTGTAATTTGTTTCCTGCTTTCAGAATTTGTTATCTTTGCTAATGGGATTAAACCTTTGCTAAAGTTGTGTTGTATACAAGGATTGAGGCTATAACTGTTTCAATTTATTAATTTTCAACTGTCATAGATCTTCTGTGCTTCTTAAAGGCACAGTACGTTTTAATATTATTCTAATTGAATTGTATTTCCAAGTTGCAAGTTTATTTGCTAGTGTGTTAAACATGTCTGATTCAGAGGATGATACCTGTGTCATTTGTTGCAATGCCAAAGTGGAGCCCAATAGAAATTTATGTACTAACTGTATTGATGCTACTTTAAATAAAAGGCAATCTGTACAAATTGAACAAATTTCACCAAACAACGAGGGGAGAGTTATGCCGACTAACTCTCCTCACGTGTCAGTACCTACATCTCCCGCTCAGAGGGAGGTGCGTGATATTGTAGCGCCGAGTACATCTGGGCGGCCATTACAAATCACATTACAGGATATGGCTACTGTTATGACTGAGGTTTTGGCTAAATTACCAGAACTAAGAGGTAAGCGTGATCACTCTGGGGTGAGAACAGAGTGCGCTGATAATATTAGGGCCATGTCAGACACTGCGTCACAGGTGGCAGAACATGAGGACGGAGAACTTCATTCTGTGGGTGACGGTTCTGATCCAAACAGACTGGATTCAGATATTTCAAATTTTAAATTTAAACTGGAAAACCTCCGTGTATTACTAGGGGAGGTGATAGCGGCTCTGAATGATTGTAACACAGTTGCAATACCAGAGAAAATGTGTAGGTTGGATAAATATTTTGCGGTACCGACGAGTACTGAGGTTTTTCCTATACCTAAGAGACTTACTGATATTGTTACTAAGGAGTGGGATAGACCCGGTGTGCCGTTCTCACCCCCTCCGATATTTAGAAAAATGTTTCCAATAGACGCCACCACAAGGGACTTATGGCAAACGGTCCCTAAGGTGGAGGGAGCAGTTTCTACCTTAGCTAAGCGTACCACTATCCCGGTGGAGGATAGCTGTGCTTTTTCAGATCCAATGGATAAAAAGTTAGAGGGTTACCTTAAGAAAATGTTTGTTCAACAAGGTTTTATATTGCAACCCCTTGCATGCATTGCGCCGATCACGGCTGCAGCGGCATTCTGGATTGAGTCTCTGGAAGAGAACATTGGTTCAGCTACTCTGGACGACATTACGGACAGGCTTAGAGTCCTTAAACTAGCTAATTCATTCATTTCGGAGGCCGTAGTACATCTTACTAAACTTACGGCGAAGAATTCAGGATTCGCCATTCAGGCACGCAGGGCGCTGTGGCTAAAATCCTGGTCAGCTGATGTTACTTCTAAGTCTAAATTGCTTAATATACCTTTCAAAGGGCAGACCTTATTCGGGCCCGGGTTGAAAGAGATTATCGCTGACATTACAGGAGGTAAAGGCCATGCCCTGCCTCAGGACAAAGCCAAAGCCAAGACTAGACAGTCTAATTTTCGTTCCTTTCGTAATTTCAAAGCAGGAGCAGCATCAACTTCCTCTGCACCAAAACAGGAAGGAGCTGTTGCTCGCTACAGACAAGGCTGGAAACCTAACCAGTCCTGGAACAAGGGCAAGCAGACTAGGAAACCTGCTGCTGCCCCTAAAACAGCATGAATTGAGGGGCCCCGATCCGGGATCGGATCTAGTGGGGGGCAGACTTTCTCTCTTCGCCCAGGCTTGGGCAAGAGATGTTCAGGATCCCTGGGCGCTAGAGATAATATCTCAGGGATACCTTCTGGACTTCAAATACTCTCCTCCAAGAGAGAGATTTCATCTGTCAAGATTGTCAACAATCCAGACAAAGAAAGAGGCGTTTCTACGCTGCGTACAAGAGCTCTTGTTAATGGGAGTAATCCATCCAGTTCCACGATCGGAACAGGGACAGGGGTTTTACTCAAATCTGTTTGTGGTTCCCAAAAAAGAGGGAACTTTCAGACCAATCCTGGACTTAAAGATCCTAAACAAATTCCTAAGAGTTCCATCGTTCAAGATGGAGACTATTCGGACAATTTTACCTATGATCCAAGAGGGTCAATACATGACCACTGTAGATTTAAAAGATGCTTACCTTCACATACCGATTCACAAAGATCATTATCGGTACCTAAGGTTTGCCTTCCTAGACAGGCATTACCAGTTTGTGGCTCTTCCATTCGGATTGGCTACAGCTCCAAGAATCTTCACAAAGGTTCTGGGTGCTCTTCTGGCGGTACTAAGACCGCGGGGAATCTCGGTAGCTCCATACCTAGACGACATTCTGATACAAGCTTCAAGCTTTCAAACTGCCAAGTCTCATACAGAGTTAGTGCTGGCATTTCTAAGGTCACATGGATGGAAGGTGAACGAAAAGAAAAGTTCACTCGTTCCACTCACAAGAGTTCCCTTCCTGGGGACTCTTATAGATTCTGTAGAAATGAAGATTTACCTGACAGAGGACAGGCTAACAAGACTTCAAAGTGCTTGCCGCACCCTTCATTCCATTCAACACCCGTCAGTGGCTCAATGCATGGAGGTAATCGGCTTAATGGTAGCGGCAATGGACATAGTACCCTTTGCACGCTTACACCTCAGACCACTGCAACTGTGCATGCTAAGTCAGTGGAATGGGGATTACTCAGACTTATCCCCTTCTCTGAATCTGGATCAAGAGACCAGAAATTCTCTTCTATGGTGGCTTTCTCGGCCACATCTGTCCAGGGGGATGCCATTCAGCAGACCAGACTGGACAATTGTAACAACAGACGCCAGCCTTCTAGGTTGGGGTGCCGTCTGGAATTCTCTGAAGGCTCAGGGACAATGGAGTCAGGAGGAGAGTCTCCTGCCAATAAACATTCTGGAATTGAGAGCAGTTCTCAATGCCCTCCTGGCTTGGCCCCAGTTGACAACTCGGGGGTTCATCAGGTTTCAGTCGGACAACATCACGACTGTAGCTTACATCAACCATCAGGGAGGGACAAGAAGCTCCCTAGCTATGATGGAAGTATCAAAGATAATTTGCTGGGCAGAGTCTCACTCTTGCCACCTGTCAGCAATCCACATCCCGGGAGTGGAGAACTGGGAGGCGGATTTCTTAAGTCGTCAGACTTTTCATCCGGGGGAGTGGGAACTTCATCCGGAGGTCTTTACCCAAATACTTCGACGTTGGGGCAAACCAGAGATAGATCTCATGGCGTCTCGACAGAACGCCAAGCTTCCTCGTTACGGGTCCAGATCCAGGGATCCAGGAGCAGTCCTGATAGATGCTCTGACAGCACCTTGGGACTTCAGGATGGCTTACGTGTTTCCACCCTTCCCGTTGCTTCCTCGATTGATTGCCAGAATCAAACAAGAGAGAGCATCAGTGATTCTAATAGCACCTGCGTGGCCACGCAGGACTTGGTATGCAGACCTGGTGGACATGTCATCCTGTCCACCTTGGTCTCTACCTCTGAAACAGGACCTTCTGATACAGGGTCCCTTCAAACATCAAAATCTAACTTCTCTGAAGCTGACTGCTTGGAAATTGAACGCTTGATTTTATCAAGACGTGGATTTTCTGAGTCAGTTATTGATACCTTAATACAGGCTAGGAAACCTGTTACCAGAAAGATTTACCATAAGATATGGCGTAAATACCTATATTGGTGTGAATCCAAAGGTTACTCTTGGAGTAAGGTTAGGATTCCTAGGATATTGTCTTTTCTACAAGAAGGTTTAGAAAAGGGTTTATCTGCTAGTTCATTAAAGGGACAGATCTCAGCTCTGTCCATTCTGTTACACAAACGTCTGTCAGAAGTTCCTGACGTCCAGGCTTTTTGTCAGGCTTTGGCCAGAATTAAGCCTGTGTTTAAAACTGTTGCTCCACCATGGAGTTTAAACCTTGTTCTTAATGTTTTACAGGGCGTTCCGTTTGAACCCCTTCATTCCATTGATATAAAGTTGTTATCTTGGAAAGTTCTATTTTTAATGGCTATTTCCTCGGCTCGAAGAGTCTCTGAATTATCAGCCTTACATTGTGATTCTCCTTATTTGATTTTTCATTCGGATAAGGTAGTCCTGCGTACTAAACCTGGGTTCTTACCTAAGGTAGTTACTAATAGGAATATCAATCAAGAGATTGTTGTTCCTTCTTTATGCCCAAATCCTTCTTCAAAGAAGGAACGTCTACTGCACAACCTGGATGTAGTCCGTGCTCTAAAATTTTACTTACAGGCAACTAAGGAATTTCGACAAACGTCTTCTCTGTTTGTCATTTACTCTGGGCAGAGGAGAGGTCAAAAAGCTTCCGCTACCTCTCTTTCTTTTTGGCTTCGTAGCATAATTCGTTTAGCTTATGAGACTGCTGGACAGCAGCCTCCTGAAAGAATTACAGCTCATTCTACTAGAGCTGTGGCTTCCACTTGGGCCTTCAAGAATGAGGCCTCTGTTGAACAGATTTGCAAGTCTGCAACTTGGTCTTCGCTTCATACTTTTTCCAAATTTTACAAATTTGACACTTTTGCTTCATCGGAGGCTATTTTTGGGAGAAAGGTTCTTCAGGCAGTGGTTCCTTCTGTATAAAGAGCCTGCCTATCCCTCCCGTCATCCGTGTACTTTTGCTTTGGTATTGGTATCCCAGAAGTAATGATGACCCGTGGACTGATCACACTTAACAGAAGAAAACATAATTTATGCTTACCTGATAAATTCCTTTCTTCTGTAGTGTGATCAGTCCACGGCCCGCCCTGTTTTTAAGGCAGGTAAATATTTTTTAATTTATACTCCAGTCACCACTTCACCCTTGGCTTTTCCTTTCTCGTTGGTCCTTGGTCGAATGACTGGGAGTGACGTAGAGGGGAGGAGCTATATGCAGCTCTGCTGGGTGAATCCTCTTGCACTTCCTGTTGGGGAGGAGTAATATCCCAGAAGTAATGATGACCCGTGGACTGATCACACTACAGAAGAAAGGAATTTATCAGGTAAGCATAAATTATGTTTTTTCTAAAAAGAAGCTTCCATGTAAAGTTTAATGAATGACAGGGCCCCTGTTTTTAGGAGTATTTTTAGATAGCTTGCACTTATTCATTAAACTTTACATTCACTTAAACTGAAGTCTATGATACTGCCTGTAAAACAACAACAATATCCCTGATCTGTGAATGTGCACAGCTTCTGTCACAAGGTACACAATGGTAGCTCACAGCGTTAAGGTGTAGAAATTCACTAACCAGCACTTTTGAAGGTTAATTAGAGAATATGTTTCATGAGAGCTGCAGGCACAGAAGGAAAAAAATATCATGGTATGTAGTAACCATGCTACTGTAGTTGTATCAAGCAGTTTAATATCCCTTATAATTAATTCCTGATATCACACACACATTTCCCTGGTCATAAAAGTACATTTATAAGATTTAAGATCAGTGTTTGAGCCAAGGAAAAGGTTTCAAAAATCTAAAACATGTTCTATTAAATACATAAAAGTAAATCAGTTCCAAGTCAAATTTAATGAGATGGCAAACAATATACATGACAATGGTACACATTTTGATCTCAATAAGCCCATTTACAGGGATTCTTTTGTTGACATTTCAATTACTATATTAAGTTAGAATACAGGAAAACAAAACCTGAAATAGTATTAACAAGCATCTGAGCCGACATTTAATATCACACTTGTATGACCAATGATACAATTTACAATAGTATAGCATCTCAACATGTTATTTTGAACTATATAATACAATTAATTTTCCATTACTCCCCAAAAATTATATGTCCTATATCATGTCATCATAGATTCAGGAAATATCAGTTGCTATCTGTGGTTGACTGTAATAATATTATGTAGGTTAATGATATTGATCCAGGAAGAAGAGATAGAAATGTAACCCAGTTTAATAATAACAAGCAAGGAGAAGAGCAGGAAACTTGCAGTAGTAACAAATTAAATTCTCAACTTTTATAACACATGCTGATTAAATTTCTCAAAGTGTTAGAATGTTATTTGTTTAGACTGAGAATGAACCAGGTAATGAAAATGAAACAAATCTTTGAACAGTTTGCAAAAGTGTTATTGAGGAAAATATGATTACAAAATGCAAGTCTAGTGTAAATCTGTCATTCACTGAAGTTGTGTATATACAAGGCCGGATTGGCCTACCAGGATACCAGGAGATTTCCCGGTGGGCTGCAGCAGCTGGGGCTGGAAAGCAATAATTTAAAGGGGTGATTAATGGATGTAATTGGGTTGCAGGTTGCCTATAAAACAATAATCTGGCCCTTTTTTATTTTTTTAATACCAAATAATGTAATATAATTCTAAAAATAAATATTGGGGGAAGGAGTATCCCAGTAATCTCCTTTGAGAAAAATGGGGAGGGCACATTATACTGAGTCAATGGAAAATAGGGCTGGTCCCCAAATTTTCCAGGGCTGCTTTTAATTCACAATCCGGCCCTGTGTATATATATATATATATTTAACCACAAGCACTTTATCTTCATTCTATTGAACAGAGTACTCAAAGCTCAAGACGTGCACTTACAAAAAAATGTTTTTCATTTTGTCTGAGTTTCAACATCAGAGTTCAGTGTAGATGCATTTTAACATTATTAATTTGTTAAAGGGATATGAAAGGCTAGAAAATGTATTGCGTGAATGTGCAATTGAATCTACATAGAAAATATACTCAAATACCTTGCTTTAGCATTGTTTTATCATTTAGCTGCAATGTTTATGTATAATACTGCCTTTTTCAAAAACTCAACGTGGGAATCATTAACATTGTCCAATCACGCTGGGCAACTTGGGTTCTCTCTGTTATGTCTCTTGCATGCGCAGTTTATTTCCGCTTGTGCCGCGCATGCACAATCTACTGATCATTCACTCACTGACATCATCCCTAAATGACATGCCCGGATTGTAAATGCACACAGCCACAACCTCAGCATCTTTATTGAGAGCAAAAGAACAAGCCAATCAGTATCTTCACATTGATTGTTCACTTATATAATAAGTATAGTGATATTTCTGGATATCTCCTTCCGCCAAGATATGGGACAGCTCAGTGCTACTGCTGTGTTCTCTGCTGGATCTCTCTCTGCTGGTCCCACTGCCAAAAAAACATAGAGGGAGATTTATCAAGCAGCACCTTTTAGGTAGCGGACTGCAATCATCCCGATCCGATCCTATCAGGATGATTGACACCCCCTGTTAGCGGTCGGCATGGTGCATCATTGCACAAGCATTTCTTGTGAAATGCACCAAGGCTGTAATGTAACTTATCCCTTTAGACAGTATTCAATGTCAATACAATTGACATCCGTCAAACGAATATTACTATACTTTCTTATACTACAATGTCAAAATAAATACATAAATAATAAACCTATCTGAGCTGGTGTATAGTGATGTCCCGAACTGTTCGCCCGCGAACGGTTCATAGCGAACATAGGTTGTTCACGTTCGCGTTTGTGGGCGAACACATGGCGATGTTCGATCCGCCTCTATGTGTCATCATTGTGGAAACTTTGACCCTTTATGTCACAGCCGCCTGACACATTAGAGCTAATCAACATCAGACACTCCCTCACAGACACTCCCAGCTACTCGGAATCCGCCATTTTAGACTCATAACGACCTTGCTTTTTTAATGAGAGGACGTGTTGTGTTTTTGCTCCTGACATTAATAGGAAAAACATAGCTAGGCTAGTGTATTTACAGTCCAGAAGGACTCCACTCATCTCTGCTGCAAGCACAGCACCCCAAAAAGCCCTTTTTAGGGCTATATTTCGTGCCGTTTTTTTTTTTTTTCTTTTTTTTTTTATTAGCATTTGCCTGGCTTTCAGCTGTGTGTTTAAGGCTCACAGCATATGCTGTGACTACTGCCACCACTGATATCTCCCTAACAACATTAGTTTAAATTTAACTAACTCAAAAATATAATTATTTTTCTAGTGTAATTTTTTTTCATTTTCTATCAGGCCAGTGTCACACAGCATATACTTTGGTTCATTGCTCTGTGCCAGCCAGCAGCCAGCAGTGTTAATATGCGTTTATAACATTATTTTTAATTTAAAAAAAAAACACAAAAAAAATATTTTTCTAGTGTAATCTAATTACATTTACTATCATGCCTGTGTCTGTCAGGCTCACTCAGCATTAATATACCTCTTTTTTTTTTCAGTCTTTTGGTTAATTGGTCTGTGCCAGGCAGCCACCCAGCACTCATATCTATTTTTCTTTCACCTTAATTTTAATATAAAAAAAAAAAAGTTTAAATTTGTTTGCTAGTGTAATCTAATATAATTTTCTATCCGGCCTGTGTGTTTTGCTGACATAGAGAGCCTACTGTGTTTACTTGCTGCCCTCCCTAGTCTATGAGCCACGACTCATATGTGTTTAACCTTTTTTTAATTTCCCCCCCAAAAAAATAATTTCAATCATTTTTCTAGTGTAATCTAATAGTATTTTCTATCAGGCGTGTGTGTATCCGACATGCAGAGCCTACTGTTTTTAATAGCTGCCCTTCCAAGGCTATCAGCCACAACTCATATGTATGTGCTTAACCTT
The DNA here is from genome assembly GCF_027579735.1 of Bombina bombina. Taxonomy (NCBI): domain Eukaryota; kingdom Metazoa; phylum Chordata; class Amphibia; order Anura; family Bombinatoridae; genus Bombina; species Bombina bombina. The sequence goes on from NC_069509.1 coordinate 120,884,989, forward strand.
TTTCTTAAAATTTCCAAAAAAAGTCTTTAAATCATTATGCTAGTGTAATCTAATTGTATTTTCTATCAGGCTTGTGTCTAACTGTCTATCTGACTTACACAGCATACTGTTGTTATAATTGCTGCCCTACGTAGCAGCCAGCCAGTGCGACCACTCATAGAGTCATATGTGCATTGCACTTCTTAACATAATTTTAATATTAAAATCTAAAATTTTAAAATATTTTGCTAGTGTAATGTAACTTAATTTTCTATCAGTCCTGTGTTTTTGTCACTTACACAGCATACTGTGTTAAATTGCTGCCCTACCTACCATCCACGACTCATATCTGCCAGCCTGTCTGCCAGGCCCAAGTAGCCAATTAGTGGCACCAATCACAATTCTTGTAACAGTAATAAAAAATAAAAAAAACATAATTTATGGACTGCAAATATTCAGTCTCCTAGGGCCATTGAATTTCATTTACCTCCTGCCTGCCACTGCCAGCCTTTTGTGCCAGGCCGTCTAGCCAACTATTTACACCAATTATAATTGTTGTCACAGTCAGACAGTATAGTTATTAATTTAAATAAAAAAAATTTTTAGTGTTGATCTTAATCCTCAGTTTGCTCGTGCCTTCGAATTGCACTTTTCTACAGCCTTCCAAGCCTGTGTGCCAGGCCTACTTAAAAAATATTTACACCAATCATATTTGTTGTGACAGTATTCTAATAATTAAAAATTAAAATTTTTGGTAATAGTTGCTGTGATTTGAATCCTCAGTTTGCTGGTGCCATTGAATAGCACTTTCCTCCTGCCTTGCAGCCTGCTGTGAGCCAGGCCCACCTAGCCAATTGTTGTCAGCAATCATATTTCTGTTAACAGTATTGCAAAAATTGTCAATCATCACTGTTTAGACTGTCAGTAATCAGTCTCCTAGTGTCCTTGAATTGCATCTCCCTCCTGCCTGCCATCCTTTTGTGCCAGGCCGTCTTGCCAAAATACAGCCAATGAAGGGCCTTAGGAAGACTGGGCCAAAGTTGGATTGTAGTATTTGGTTAGGCTAATCATGATGGCCATGTAGACCACCACCACCGAGAGTCCTGGAAGTAACAGGGATGATGAGATGAAAGAGCTAAGAATATTAGAACTTGAAACAACAGAGTTAGCCATGGGTGTTAGTGCAAAACCGCTTGGCTTTTTTTTGGCTTTGGGTGCGGCTATTCATGCAGGCCATATAGAGCTGACAACATTCGGTGTCGTATCATCTATTAAACTATCAAGAACAGTACTACCAAAATACAGCCAATGAAGGGCCTTATGAAGACTGAGCCAAGGTTGGATTGTAGTATTTGGTTAGGCTAATCATGATGGCCATGTAGACCACCACCACCAAGAGTCCTGGAAGTAACAGGGATGATGAGATGAAAGTGCTAAGAATAGTACTACTTGAAACAACAGAGTTAGCCATGGGTGTTAATCCAAGACCGCTTGGATTTATTTTTGTATTTGGTTAGGCTAATCATGATGGCCATGTAGACCACCATGTAGTAATAAGAACAGTACTACCAAAATACAGCCAATGAAGGGCCTTAGGAAGACTGAGCCAAGGTTGGATTGTAGTATTTGGTTAGGCTAATCATGATGGCCATGTAGACCACCACCACCAAGAGTCCTGGAAGTAACAGGGATGATGAGATGAAAGTGCTAAGAATAGTACTACTTGAAACAACAGAGTTAGCCATGGGTGTTAATCCAAGACCGCTTGGATTTATTTTTGTATTGGGTGCAGCTAATCATGCAGGCCATATAGAGCTGACAACATTCGGTGTTGTATCAGCTATAAAAATAATAAGAACTGTACTATCAAAATACAGACAATGAAGGGCCTATGAAGACTGAGCAAAGGTTGGATTGTAGTATTTTGTTCGGCTAATCATGATGGCCATGTAGACCGCCCGTAACAGGGATGAAAGTGCTAAGAATAGTACTAATTGAAACAACAGAGTTAGCCATGGGTGTTAGTCTAAGACCACTCGGCTTTTTTTGGGGTTTGGGTGCAGCTAATCATGAAGGCCAGATAGACCTGCCACCATTTGGTGTTGTAACAGGTATGAAAATGCAAAGAACAGTACTACTTAACACAACCTACTTACCATGGGTCCCAGAGCATATGTTTGGTTGTTATATTTTGTAAGGGTAATCATGCAGGCCATATAGACCTTCACCGATAGGGTGAGTATGAGTAACAGCTATTAAAATGCGAAGGACATTACTAATTAACACAACATAGTTACCATTCAATTGCGGTTCGCGCGTTCGCGAATAATACTGGAAGTTCGAGTCCGCGGTTCACGAACCGAAAATTTTAGGTTCGCGACATCACTACTGGTGTATTGTGGATATATTGTACATGCATTTATAGTGCATAATATAGATGTATTATACTGTAAAATAACATTTTTGGCTTTTAAATTCATTTAGTTTTTAAATAAACGTCTTTCAATTTTTTAGCGGGATTTTATATTTTTAGAAACAAAAATGTACTAGATTTACGCTAGAATGATTACAGCATCCTCAGAGCTCTGGTTAACATAGAGATACATACAAATACATGTCTATAGATATACATTTATGTATATACAGTGCCCTCAACTAATATTGGCACCCTTGGTAAATATGAACAAAGAAGGCTGTGAAAAACGGTCCTTTTTGTTTAACCTTTTGATCTTTAGTTTAAAAAATATACACAAATACTCTGCTCTCATGGATGTTAAACATTTGCAAACACAACACAGGTTTATCCAAAAAAAAAAGAATCTTGGTTAAATATATGTGTGGCTCAATTATTGTCATCCTTTTAGTCAATATTTTGTGCTACCTCCCTTTGCCATGATAACAGCTCTTCTCCTGTAATGCCTGGTTGAAGAATACATGGCAAGGGATCTGAGACCATTCCTCCATATAGAATCTCTCCAGATTTTTAAAATTTCAAGGTTGATGCTGGTGGACTCTTCTCTTTAGTTCAGTTATTTGCATGGATTTTACAGTGTTACACTTAAAAAAAAAAAAACAAAAGGAGAGTACAACAATAGATTTTCTTCCCACACTACATATATAAAATATTTGATATGATGGAATAGTTATGCAATATAGACTTCCATAGATGTCATGACATAAATGTCTGTAGCACAAGGGAAAAGAGCAGATGGAGAATGAATGAGGGCCTTTATGTATGATTTTACATTGTACACCCAAGACAGTCTCCAGGTGCAGAGTCATGTGGTGAGAAAGATGCAAATATATTGGCCATATCTGTTATACATTGGATAGAGTCACTGTACTAGCATATATGAAATACTATAGCATCAATACCTTATTATAACACATAATGGCTCTCTATCGCCTAGATTACGAGTTTTGCATTAGAAGGGGTGCGTTAGTTACGCTTCTTTTATTTCCTTTGCGCAATTTTCTTAACGTAGGTATTACGAGTCTCAAAACAACCTCCTAACGCGTCACGGTAATACGACTACCGCGTTTATTTTATATGCGTAATCGCGCCCGCGTTAAACATTCTCCCATAGAGATTAATGAGAAATCAAAGAAGCACGCATTTTTCACTTAACACTCGATCTCGTGAGATATACGCACTGCTCTGTCATATTACGTATACCACATAACGCACAACAAAAACACACAGCAAATGTACTAACAACAATCACACAACATAGCACAGACACATTACACATTCACAATCAGAAAACAAAAACAATAAACATGATTTACACTAAACGAGGAATACAGAAATACCTTACGATCCTGCAACACGGAACAAAACAACACGAAAAAACAATTGCACGCTCATACACAAACAAAACATTCGCATTCAACAATACGGAATATCAGTACAAACAAACATTTACAATACCTCACAAATACTACACAATCACAAATCAACATTTATATTTACACATAATACTTTTGGACAATGTTATGCAAAATGATCACTATGATATCATCGCATTCTACACATTCCACAAATTCACACAATTAAGACACATTGCACACATACTAATTACCAACAAAGCACACCTGAACATAATTTACAAGGCAAACCGGTACATCCTTAAACATTTACATAGGGTATATAAGCACGCCACAAGCATGGCTTCTTTGACTGTGTTGCTGGAGGGTTTTTGGAGATTACAGAGGAGAGAGATTTAGTGCGTTATTGTGAAGAGTTAGTGTTAGTTACTGTTATTGTGAGAGAGTGAGTTAGTGTTATTGTGAAAGTTAGTTAGTAGTAGTGTGAGATAGTTAGTTAGTGGTAGTGTGAGAGAGTGAGTTAGTGGTAGTGTTAGATAGTGAGTTAGTGGTAGTGTGAGATAGTGAGAGAGCGGCAGTGAGCAAAAGTTGGTTTGATTGAGTGGTTTTTCTGTATAATTAACACATTTACACGCAAACACATTCAATACATACATACACTTATCAATAACACTACATACACTCCATACCCCATCCCCTCTCATACCATACTCCATACCCTGTAATCCCATACCCCTTTCCCTTTAACCCCATACCCCATTCCCTTTAAGACCATACCCATCCATAGGTAGATTTTGTTTACATATACTCATTTTAGTCTTCTTATACATTTTTTTGGTTAAATACTCCTTACCCTCTTTTATTTATATCCCATTCACACTTTGAGCACTTTTTAATTTTTGTTATTTATTTTGACCCCCTTTCATTTGGGCACATTCACTTTTGGTTGGAGTATGTCGGGAGGGGGGATAGGGGGCAGATTACCCCGGAACTATTAAAGTTCCTCCTGATTCAGTTCAGGGAAGAGGTTATAGAGGAGGTCAGGCAGGAGCTTAGCCAGGAGAGGGGGAGAGGGAGAGGAAGAGGAACAGGACAGGAAGGGGGGGAGGAAGGGGGGAGGAAGCAAGATGAACAAGTGGCTGGGCCCAGTGGCGTGCAGCGTAGAGCTTCACAGTCCGGGAAACAGAGGACATCATCACAGGGGAAAACCAAGCTGACTAGGGAGGTGAGGTATACTATGGAGGATAAGGAGGCCCTCGTAGAGGCTTATATAGAAAGGGCTAGGAGGCTGCAGGCTCAGAAGGCCACCCCTAAGGAGAAGAGGAAGCTATGGTTGGAGATCAGGGATGCAGTTAATGCAGTGGGGGCACGTAACAGGGATGTCGAGTCTATAAAGCATCGCTACCAGGACTGCAAAATGGAACTAAAAAGAAAGATATCCAGGGAGTACCAATACACAACAGGGACCGGTGGTGGCCCTGAAATGACTGTGGAGTATTCCAAATGGGAGGATATATTGCGTCCCAGCATCTCCGAGGTGGCCATAGTCGGGATCGAAGGAGTCGATACCGGGAACCTGCCACTCTCATCTGACGGTCTGCTCATTTAATAATTTCTTTACATCAAAAATAAAGAATGTATTTAAGGATATGATTAACGCAATTACGCTTTTTTACACATTATTACGTAAATGCATTCACAATTACCTTGCAATTACATTAGTATCTAGGCTACAGATTAGGTGTGCATTTAAACAGACTGAAAACAAATGCAAAAACACATTCAGATTGACCAGATAGATATCAGAAACACGGTTTGGAAAATGTGGAAATCGCATTGATTGTTATATTTCAAAGTGGATTAATGAGGCTGCATTTGTAATTATATTGTAGGCAAAATCATTTACATCTTTATTTGGAAATATGCTAATATATACATTTCTTTCTTTTTACAATATACAGAGTCTGGGGAGGAGGCAGCACAGCAACTACAGGCTCCTCCTTCACCCAGGTATGAGAGTGGTGAAGATGACTCGCCACCTCGGGGAGACATGGAAGACATCCCTCTATCCTCATCCTCAGAAGAAGTCCCCACTGCAAAAAAGATCCCTGCAGCAGCCCCTCTTGCACCAGCAGCCCCTCTTGCACCAGCAGCCCCTCCTGCACCAGCTGCCCGCCATGCAGCAGCAGCCCACCACCATGCAGCAGCAGCCTGCCATGACCAGCAGCCCCTCAGGAGGAGATAGCAGAGCTGCAGATATTATGCGATTTTCAAAAACAGATGCGTGCCTCCTGGAGGGAAAATGTTGAAAGCAGAATCCAGCAGACAGAAGAAATTCATGCCATTCGACAAGGCCAAACAGAACTTATCCAAGGCCAAAGAGAGATTATCCAAGGACAAAGAGAGATTATCCAAGGACAAAGCGAAATCTTGCATACTCTCAGAGATATATTGCAGGTTCTCCGGGAGGCGCATAACACGCCATCTGTTGCTGGGCCATCTGATCCTGGGCCATCTGATCCTGGGCCATCTGCTGCTGGGCCATCTGCTGCTGGGCCATATGATCCTGGTACTCCTCACTCTCCTCCTCACCCGGGTGATCCCAGTACTCCTCCTTCCCCTCTTTCCAAAACATCTCCGATGAGAACTCGTCGGAGGGGGCAGTTGCCCCCCCCAGAGCCTCAGTCTCGTGGGAAGAGGGGAAAGAAGAGGAAGTAAGTATTTTTTGATATCTATATTTTTATTTATTTAATGTGTAATGGATAGGTATGTGATGATGTGGTCTTCTTACACTTGTGGACCACACTCTGTATATAATCTGCTTCTATGGTACCGGGTCCATGGAGGCAGATTGTTTCCAGAGTGTGGTTTACAAGTGTGTGGACACCACATCATCACATACCTATCCTTGTTCATTACATTGATTGGTTTCTGTGATGTAATGTCCAAACTGTTTCCCTAATCTCATACAAAATGACCATTACAATTATATATTATGGCATATCACTGTTTGAATGCCAGCAACACAGCTTAAAGGGACAGTCAGAACATTATTGTTGTTTACAAAGAAAACACTTTATTACGCATTATCAAGTTTGGAAAAACAACACTTAGAGAAATACACCTTTTACTTCTGTGATTAATCTTGTATCTATGCCTCTGAAAAATGACCACTTATTTATGTTCTTTTGACAGACCGCCATTTTAGCCAATCACTGATCAATCCAGGGTAACTATACTGCATGAGCTCAATGTTTTCTATATGAAAATGCAAACAAAATGCCCTCTAGTGGTCAAAATGCATTCAGATTAGATGCACTCTTCAAGCTCTAAGGAATGAGCAGATGAACCTCCTAGATTTAGCTATCAACTAAGAATAACAAGAGAACTAAGAGAAATTGGTGATAAGCGTTTGAGGTTTTTTTGTAAAAATTGCATTTTTGGACATTAAGGACGCGATCCGATATACGGCGTAGGTTTGGCGCAAGCGTGGAAACCTGCGCCGCCCATAGTTTCAGCTCGCAACTCGAGCTATCACATATACGGCGCCGTCAGATGCTAAAGTGCCGTAAGTCGGACAAACTAGCAATGTCCAGAAATCAGCGTAAGTACAAATTTCTGGAGTCGCCAGTGACTTACGGCACTTTAGAAACTGCCGCCGCCTACAAAAACAGACTAAATTATAAAATCACCCGTAACTGTCTAACACGCCTCCCGACACGTATATCCCTCTATCCGCAATCCCCCCTCTCACTCATAACAATAAATATATTAACCCCTAAACCGCCGCTCCCGGAACCCGCCGCCAGCTACATTAACTATATTACCCCCTAATATGATCCCCCTACACCGCCGCCACCTATTTTAACTATATTACCCCCTAATGTGAACCCCTACCCCGCCGCCACCTACATTATATGTACTACCCCCTAATCTGACCCCCTTACACCGCCGCCACCTATATTAAAATTATTAACCCCTAATCTAATCCCCCTACATCGCCGCCACCTATATTAAATGTCTAACCCCCTAATGTGATCCCCCTACACCGCCGCCACCTACATTAAAATTATTAACCCCTAATGTAATCCCCCTACACCACCGCCATCTATATTAAAATTATTAACCCCTAATGTAATCCCCTACACCGCCGCCATCTATATTAAAATTTTTACCCCCTAATGTGAGTCCCCTACCCCGCCGCCACCTATTTTAACTACATTACCCCCTAATCTAATCCCCCTACCCCGCCGCCACCTATATTAAAATGATTAACCCCTAATCTAATCCCCCTACACCGCCGCCACCTATAATAAATGTATTACCCCCTAAAATACTAAAATGTCCCTACCCTAAATTAAATTACAAATAGCCCTGAAAAGGGCCTTTTGCGGTACATTGCCCCAAAGTAACTAGCTCGATTACCAGCCCTAAAAAGGGCCTTTTGCGGGGCATTGCCCCAAAGTAACCAGCTCTATTACCAGCCCTTAAAAGGGCCTTTTGTGGGGCATTGTCCTAAAGTAATCAGCTCTTTTACATGTAATCTAATCCCCCTACATTAAATATATTAACCCCTTATCTGACCCCCCTACACCCCCGCCACCTATATTAAATATATTAACCCCTAATCTAATCCCCCTACACCGCCGCCACCTATATTAAATATATTACCCCCTAATCTAATCCCCCTACACCGCTGCCACCTATATTAACTATATTAACCCTAATTATATTAGGGTTAATATAGTTATATTATATATATTATTAATATAGTTAATAATTAATATAGTTATTATATTATATATATTAACTATATTAACCCTATCTAACCCTAACACCCCTAACTTAATTATTATTGCAATAAATCTAAATAATATTAATCTTATTAACTAAAATATTCCTATTTAAAACTAAATACTTACCTATAAAATAAACTTTAAGATAGCTACAATATAATTAATAATTACATTGTAGCTATTTTAGGGTTTATATTTATTTTACAGGTATCTTGGTATTTATTTTAACTAGGTACAATAGCTATTAAATAGTTAATAACTATTTAATAGCTACCTAGTTAAAATAATTACCAATTTACCTGTAAAATAAATCCAGACTAAGTTACAAATACAACTACACTATCAATAAATTAATTAAATAAACTACAATTATCTAAACTAAAATATAATTAAATACACTAAACTAAATTACAAAAAAAACAAACACTAAATTACAAAAATTAAAAAAGATTACAAGAATTTTAAGCTAATTACACCTAATCTAAGCCCCCTAATAAAATAACAAAGCCCCCCAAAATAAAAAAATGTCCCTACCCTAAACTAAATTACAAAAAGTAACCAGCTCTATTACCAGCCCTTAAAAGGGCCTTTTGTGGGGCATTGCCCCAAAGTAATCAGCTCTTTTACCTGTAAAAAAAAAGAACAACCACCCCCCGATTACAGCCCACCACCCACACACCCCTACTCTAAAACCCACCCTATCCCCCCTTAAAAAACCTAAGTCTAACCCCCAAGTGCTCCTTACCTGTCCTGAAGACCGGCGGAGAAAGTCCTGTTCCAGGCGGAGAAGTCTTCTTCCAAGCGGCGACCTCTTCTTCTTCCAGGAACCAGCCGGCGCGGAGCGGAGGAGTTGAAGACCGATGACTGCGGAGCTGAAGACCGTCCTCTCTGGAACTGAAGACCGGCGATGCAGGAACTGAAGATCGGCAACGCTGGAACTGAAGACCGGAGCCATGGAGCATGGAGGATCCGCTTCATACGATCGCCGCCGTACACTGAATCGGAATTCAAGGTACGCGATTAAAAATGGCGTCCCTTGAATTCCTATTGGCTAATTTGAGCCTTCAAATTCAAATCAGCCAATCGGATGAGCGCTACTTTAATTCTATTGGCTGATTTGATTAGCCAATAGAATAAGAGCTACTGTAATTCTATTGGCTATTCTAATCAGGGGTAATATAGTTAAAATAGGTGGCGGCGGTGTAGGGAGATCATATTAGGGGGTAATATAGTTAATGTAGGTGGTGGCAGGGTAGGGGGCTCACATTAGGCGGTAATATAGTTTAAATAGGTTGCGGCAGTGTAGCGGGATAGATTAGGGGGTAATGTAGTTAAAATAGGTGGCGGCGGGGTAGGGGACTCACATTAGGGGGTATTAATTTTAATATAGATGCCGACGGTGTAGGGGGATTACATTAGGGGTTAATAATTTTAATGTAGGTGGCGGCGGTGTAGGGGGATCACATTAAGGGGTTAGACATTTAATGTAGGTGGCGGCGGGGTCCGGGAGTGGCGGTTTAGGGGTTAAACACTTTATTAGGGATTGCGGCGGGGGATTGACAGGTAGATAGACATTGCGCATGCGTTGCGTTTTGCAGGCAGTTTAGGGAGCTACGGGGCTCCAATACTCAGCGTAAGGCTTACCTGCAATTTGGTGAAAATGGAGTAAGATTTCTCCACTTTCGCCACGTAAGTTCTTACGCTGTATATTGGATACCAAACTGCGCTGGTTTGGTATACCTGTCTATGGGCCTAAAAAACTATGCCGAAGGCAGAAATATATGAGCGTAACTTCTAGGTTATGCCGTATATGTGATACCAAACCAGCGCAAAATTTGGCGTCGCCAGCTTTTGCGGGCGACGCTGCATATAGGATCGGGCCCTAGAATCATTACTGTTTTTCTTGACTTGACTGTCCCTTTAAAAAAATAACATATGCTAACATATACTAATCCTTAGGGATTGTTGGTATATCTACATGTACTTGTTCAAACAAAAAAATATTGGAATAGGATACTAAGCCTGTATGCCATATTTCTATTAACGTGTTAAATAAAGTCTATTTTTTTAAAGAGACATTTTTGTGTTTGAATTATTTAAGAAAGACATTTCATTTAGAAGGAATATGGTTTCGGGCCCTTTTACGAGTTACTTTATAAATATATGCTCACACTAATATATTTGGAGATTAACCAATGTGGAACTCATACATGACACAATACTGAGCATTTACATTAAAGGGACCATATACAATCATTTTCAGAGAACTGCATGTAATAGACACTACTATAAAGAACAAGATGACCACATACTGATATCAAAATCCATGGGAAAATGTTTTAAAGATTTACTTAGAAAATCTGTTTAGCTATGTTGAAAAGTTAGCTTGAAAGCACATTCCAATTGGGAAATAAGACAATCCCCCTTCATTTGCATATGAAAAGACCCTTTACACAGACAGGAGCAAGCTGGAGAAGGTAGCTGATGGTACTCACATCAAACTTTGAGGCTTGGGTAGGAGTCAGAAAATCACAGCAATGTTATTTAAACATAAGCAAAACTAGACATTGATTATAAAAAAAGGACTATATATATATAGATAGAAAAAACATATGTGTTTAAAAAATTAGTGTATAAAGTCCCTTTAATAAAAAATACCACAACATAACATCTTATTTATCATATGATAAAGGTCAATGCATATTGATTACTTGATTCAAATACAATAGCGCATCTTTAGGAATTAGACATGGAGAAAATTAAACACAACACAGTCATTATTTATAAAACTGAAAATATTGTTGACAAACATATTAAACAAGATGGACTATATTCATGGATTTGCACTTGCCTCAAAATATCTTATGCAGGAAAACATATTGCTTTCATTCGTTATTCAACGAGACAGCCATCAAAAGAAATTTTTGTGTTCTTTATCATCTATGGTTCAACAATGTACATGATTGATACAATCTATGGTTCAACAATGTACATGATTGACACAATCCATACTCGACATGGTTTTAAACTTGTCTTCTCATTCACAAACGTGGGTTACATGCAAATTCAAATATTGCGGGACTACGTAATCCAATCAAACAGATTTTACACCTTGACATGTGACGTCTTAATTAACATGGCGCATTGTTGATCGCGTAAAAACGGCATCCAATCAAAGGCGCATCCTTGATCGTGTAAAAATGCCATCCAATCAAAGGCACATCCTTGATCGCGTAAAAACGCCATCCAATCAAAGGCGCATCCTATTTTTTATAAACTAGTGTGTGCTATATTGGTAGTTAGCAATGTCCCGCTAGATAACGTAATACTGTGATATATGAAATAGAATCCATTGTTGAAACTAAAGATATATTTCATTAGAAGCAGAGGATTATTAACTATTTAGCAAGCAGCAAGGTTTAAATAGACCAAAAAACAACATTTTATGTTACACGATTATTCAGGACATTGCAATTTGAAATACATTTTCACATTGAATTTTAATCTTTGGATTATTGTGTTTCATGTCCCTTTAAATGAGAAATAATGCTAGGAGATACATGATGAAAATAGGGATTGGTTATACATTATATGTTACCTATAGCTATGGTGTCCATCTTTAACATTTAAAAAGGGACACATGAGAAATACATATGTCAGCGATGTTTTCAGATATGTTAAGATTTATTTGGAATAACAATAATAACATATGTATTGATCAAACGTGTCACTTATTCAAGTTTAAGTATGGTCAGCCTACCTATAGCAATATATCGTCGGATAATTAAAGATAAAAAATAATAAGAGAAATATGTTAATCATCTAAAATATGCGCATTACACACAGTGATTGATTTTGTTACACTACTACAATAAGATATAAGTGAAACTGGCAACATTCAAATAATAGTCTGTTTTTAAAAATATTATATGTCCATGTTGATGTAAAAAGGACAAAAATACATTAGAACTGCATATCCATTCCTTAAGAATTGTGGTCAGCATCACTTAAAGGGACATGAAATACAACAAGTTTCAGGATTCACAGAGAGGATACTATTTACATAAAATCAAAAATTACATTATCTCATTGTATCAATCCTGGGATCATTTCTTAAAGAGGCATCAATTCACAAATAGTTGATAAATGAACACATGGATGTACAAAAAAAAGAATATATATATATATATATATATATATATATATATATATATATATATATACAACCAGCAATATATATAGAGAACTTCAGTTCTATGATAATCATAATCTTGCAAAGATAAACCTTTATGAAAAGTATATCAAGAAAATGAATCAAATTAAATTATATTATTATTGTATTATATTTATGAATACTGAAAGACCATTTTTTGGTTTCATGTCCCTTTAAGGATTAACCACATAAAATATAGATTTCAAACAGTGACATGAATAAAGAGGACAAATAATATTGGAATGACGTATTTTATTATTATGTCATAAAACATAAAGAAATAAGATAACGTTACAAAAACATATTGATAAATCAGCCCCATTGGAGCCATTTGACAAGGTGCCATAGTGCATCACAGTCCTTGGAGGGAGTTGACAAGGGCCAACACAGCCCCATTGGAGCCATTTGACAGGGTAAAAGAGTACATCACAGTCCTTAGAGGGAGTTGACAAGTGCCAACACAGTCCCATTGGAGCCATTTGACAAGGTAAAAGAGTGCATCACAGTCCTTGGAGGGAGTTGACAAGGGCCAACACAGTTCCATTGGAGCCATTTGACAAGGTAAAATAGTTCATCACAATCCTTGGAGGTAGTTGACAAGGACCAACACAGCCCCATTGGAGCCATTTGACAAGGTGCCATAGTGCATCACAGTCCTTGGATGGAGTTGACAAGGGCAAACACAGCCCCATTGGAGCCATTTGAAAAGGTAAAAAAGTGCATCACATTCCTTGGAGGGAGTTGACAAGGGCCAACACAGCCCCATTGGAGCCATTTGACAAGGTAAAAGAGTGCATCACAGTCCTTGGAGGAAGTTGACAAGGGCCAACACAGCCCCATTGGAGCCATTTGACAAGGTAAAAGAGTTCATCACAGTCCTTGGAGGGAGTTGACAAGGGCCAACACAGCCCCATTGGAGCCATTTGACAAGGTGCCATAGTGCATCACAGTCCTCGGATGGAGTTGACAAGGGCCAACACAGCCCCATTGGAGCAATTTGACAAGGTAAAAGAGTGCATCACAATCCTTGGAGGGAGTTGACAAGGGCCAACACAGCCCCATTGGAGCCATTTGACAAGGTAATAGAGTGCATCACAGTCCTTGGAGGGAGTTGACAAGGACCAACACAGCCCCATTGGAGCCATTTGACAAGGTAAAAGAGTTCATCACAGTCCTTGGAGGGAGTTGACAAGGGCCAACACAGCCCCATTGGAGCCATTTGACAAGGTGCCGTAGTGCATCACAGTCCTTGGATGGAGTTGACAAGGGCCAACACAGCCCCATTGGAGCCATTTGACAAGGCAAAAGAGTGCATCACAGTCCTTGGAGGGAGTTGACAAGGGCCAACACAGCTCCGTGGGAGACATTTGACAAGGTAAAAGAGTGCAACAGGCACAACAAATAACAAAAAAGGCCAAATGGCAACAATAAATAAAAACAAAGTAACATGTGGACGGAAGATTCGTATCTGCACCCTTGGAGCATCTCTGTATCCTCCGTCATCAGCATCACCCTCCTCGTCCTGTGCATGTCCAACTACGTTTTCAAGCATTGACTCTACACGCATCATATGTTATAGAGTCGAACGTGAACCCGTAGCTGTTCCTCAGCATGGCCTGCTCTAGATGTGCTAGAGCCTCTAGCGTCAGCCATGCTGAGTCACAACCTAAAATAAAGCAAAAAAAGAAAATTAATGATAATTACAGAACATAATAAAAAGAGAGCAAAGAGACATTGTAATAATAAAGACAAATCATTATTATAATTAAATATTCTATCTAGAAGATTTACACGTTAAATATGTTCTTCAGACATAAACCATTAAAGGGACAGTTTACTTAAAAATGTTCTCCCCTTTAATTGGTTCACAATGATACACTTTACCTGCTTGAGTGTATTAAATTGTTTATAAGTATTTCCATTGTCCTTACATTGGCATTTGAAATAGTTTATTATCCACACCTATCCTTAAACCTTTTGGCCTCGAGGCCAAGCTGTGTAAACACAGCAAGCAGAAAAAATTACACTCCCAGTGGGTTATAGAACAGATAAGGTACTAAAAAGTTAATTTTCTATTGTTCAATCCAAGTAGTGGTGATTGGTATATGGAGTGATACTAGATCAAATATGTTATAATTTGGATTTAGAATTATACTTACAACTGTGTCTGGGAAGGACGATCCGACACCCATGACAATGAAGGTGGGGACTGGGGGGATTGAAGGGGGGAGGGATGGGATTGGGCTGGGGAGTGAAGGGGGGAGGGATGGGCTGCCACACTGGGGTAACCCGTACAGCTGGGGAGTTAGGGGCCTGGGAAGTTGGGGGCTGGACAGGTGGGGGAGCTGTATGGGCGGAAATACGGGGAGAGCGGCGAGGGGGGACAAAGGGGCATTCTTTTGGAGGGACAGGACAGGAGTAATGGGAAGGGCCTGGAGTGGGTTCTACCTGGGGAGGGGCTTCTGTCTGGGGAGGGTCGGGAAGCTGATGCCCAGAAGAGGAGATTCCATCTGAAATATATAATAAAAATATATTAACATCTCATACATCATGAAATCAAATCAAGGCATTTAAACATGATTATGTTTTATGTATACTTAGAAGTGGTTTGGAAGTTATTAACAATGATGACATAAGGATATGGTCTGCATCTAGGCACTCAGATGAATAGCAATGACTGTCTGTACAATCAGAAGATGATTATTGTGGTTTTGCATGGAATATGCATGTGACATCATGATGTCATTAATGACAAATCATACATAAATTAATGAAAAATACAAACATATGTTCATGCTGCATGATATAGAAAGGGGGGCAGTAGTGCATTGTACAAATAATGGAATAATCATTTTTAAAGTGCCAAAGCTGTAGACTTTGGTTTTCTTCCAGAGAATGTTTTAAAACAATAATACATGTTCGATACGTTATATAGATTTGACATACCATCAGACTCCAAGGGAGCCACTTCCTCCTCCGCCTCACATGTTACATCAATATCTGTAAAACATAACATGTGTACATGTTAAAATCAGATATTATAACATATGTTACTGTTGCTCAAGGACACACATCAATGTTGCATTAAAGATATACTGAACCAAAGTTAGGAATTCCATCATTTTGATGGAGCATGCAAATGACTTTAGATTTGTTATTCTCAATGAGTAATAATTACATTTTAGTGTCTCTATTTTTACAAATATCTCAAAAGCAGAGTACATGGAACATTTAAGAGTTCTCATGTGTGTATCACTTGATGATTGTTGTCTAAATTTATACTAAAAAGAAACATATGCTATCCATGTTCTGAAGCACAAAGATGTAGACTAAGAAGCTTTGAGATCTTAATCTTTCAAAATTAAAAATAAATAGATATATAATCAGAGGAGTAAATTATCTGTTTTATTCACATGTAATGCTTCATCAGAATCATGATCATAATATTTATTACAAATACACCTTCAATGACATATGAATGAGTCAATGGACTTACCCAAAGCCTGCAAAGGCAGCTCATCATCAGTGCTGGATCCCTCTGGGCTCCCCACAACAACTACATCTATTAATGATATAGATATATATTAGTGAACACAGTTTGGACATCACTAAATCCCATCAGTATAGAATTGTCAAAAAATATACTTAGAAATGTGAAAAATAGATTATTAATATGAACAATAAATGCATGAGTTATGGTGATTCTAAAGAAAATTATGTTTTTAACATATGTTTAATTTCTTACTATATTAGACAGACAATTCATCTCATATGATTCTATTGCCTATCTAAATATACCTATTCATCAATATTTTTAAGATAATATACACAAACAACACTTTGAATAACAACTGGTGACAAATCGAACTGAAGCCATGTGGCACATAGATCCATTTGTGCAATGTACAGTAATTTATTTTAGGACACAACACATATTGATCACAATGCAAAACAGAAGTTATTATAAAAAATATTTAATCATGGTGCTGTTAGAGTATGCTTATATCTATAAAGTAAGTCCAAGAGTGAATATGTGATTTAGATATCAATATTGTTTCATCAAAACAATGTAAGGATGACTGAATATATTGATTATTAAAGGGACACTGACCACAATTTTTTAATTCATTGATTCAAATTGAACATTCAATTTTAATCAAATTTAAAATTTACTCCTATTATCAATTTGTCTGCATTCACTTGCTTTATTTATGTAAAAAAAGAAGGCAGCTAAGCAATATTTTGGTTCATAAAATATTGGTCATTTAATGTATCCACCAATCAGTGATAACAACCCAGGTTGTTTCCAAAAAATGGACCTGCATCTAAACTTACATTCTTGCTTTTCAAATAAAGATACCAAGAGAATAACGAAATTATGATTATAGGAGTAAATGAGAAAGTTTATTAATATTGCATGCTCTATCTGAAGGACAACATAAATAATTTGTGTTCATTGTCCCTTTAATATTAAAATATCTTTATTTGACAATGTCGCTGTTAATTAATTGTCGAGTCCATATGTTGATGTAATGAATGTGATGGAGTATGCAATTACAATCAAATTTGTAATTTAAGTATATCATCATGAATCTATAATTATCCTTCTCTCTTAAAGGGACATGAAGCTCAAAATGTGTAATTGTATTTTTTTTTTTTAAATCCAGCCTGTGATTAAAAAAAACCTTTCAAATAGACTTTTTTGTCTCTATTTTGCTTCATTGTCTTATAATTTTATTTTAAAGGAGCAACTATGTACTACTGGTATATGAACACATGCATTGAACCAATGAAAATAGGCAATTTTCTGCATCAAACAATCAGCCGGTTAATTACTCCCAGCAATGCATTTCTGATCCTGAGCCGACCTAGATATGATTTTATAATAAGGATAACAATAGACTGAAGCAATTTATCTAATGTAGTCAAATTTGTAATTTGTGGTAAATCACATGTGTCTAAATCCTAAAAGTGAAATGTTTGTTTTCATGTCCCTTTAATGATAAGAATAACCAAAAAACATATGAGATGTATATTTTTCTAATCTGTACATTTTAAAAAATGTGTTAGTGTTGTCTAAATGTATCCAAAAAATCTCAAGCACTACACAGGGGCAGAATATAAAATGGGCAGGAACCTAAGCTTACATTAAAATGAAGATATCAAGAATAGAAGGGATATCTTCAAATGCTAAATAGAAGGGATATCTACATATATGAGACATACCATGCTGTGAAAAACCCTGGCTTGAGGTTCCAGCACCAACATCAAGATCTGTAAAATATTCAATGAGGATTGGATATAATTAATACAAATCAGGTCATGGAGACAAACAATCTGATTTTTAAATTCTAATTGACAAAGTACAAATCTATTTGTATTTACATGAGTTCATTGTTTCCTCAATTAATGTCTAAATAAAGAGATCCTGTATTCTTATTTTCAATCTTTTATGTTGTTGACTGTAGCTTTAATTCATTTTGTGTCTTCTTGCATTCTCATCAATTGATGGAGATAGTTCATTGTTTATTTTGATCTTGCTAGTATAGCTTTTATAATGTAGAAGATTGTAAATAAGGATACTGTATTCTTCCAATATATACTAATTAATGTATACATTTGACCAACATGTCTAAAGCGATGCCAGTTACAGCAAACACATGTTCACGTGTGTGCGCAATTCTATCTTTCGTGATCATTGCGCAATGATTCCAAGCAGAATTGCGCATCCATGATTTCAGGGCCATATTTAACACAGGGCAAAAGGGGCAGCTGCCCAGGGCCCAGTCTCTGTTGAGGGGCCCAAGAGTCCTAAAAAAGAAAAAAAAAATATTATTTTTTTATGGTTCATACCCGACTGCTGATGTGACATGGGGAACACACACATTCAGTCCTAATATGGTCACAGTCAAAAGTACTCTGCTTATATATATTTTTTTTTAAAAACTGTGCCAGACCGTGCCGGTGTCATGTGACATGCCAAGCTATTGCCATGTGCTGTTTTAGATGTGCACTGTGCAGCACTGAATGAAAAGCCCTAACTCGGCATCCAGCCATTCCCACTGCATCAGAAAAGGTCCTACTGGGGTTACCACTGTTACCAGGTAACTGCTCTGGTTGTGGGGATTGTTTCTGGGTAGGGCTGACTGTAGGCGCATGCAGCAGAAAGCTGGAGCGGCAGGCACGTGAGGATTTGAGTATCTTCAGTCTTGAGGCTGTGTGACTCATCTCACACTGTATCCATGCAGCATTGGACAGATAACATCCAGTCTGCTGGTCCACTTAGCTCTGCTCTTTCTGCTGTGGCCCTAAGATCAACTAACTGAAGTTTGTTAGGGGAACAGTGCTTTGTAGAAAGGTGTCAGTGGGAAGAATAAGTGAGTGCACACATGCCCCTCCCCATGCAGCATTGTCTAGTGCAGGGTGAGAGGGAACTTGTTCCTAGCAAAGAAGTGACATGTGCTGCTGTGGCTGATGTATAGTGTCATGCTGATACTTCACACATTAATGTAAGGTTTATTTTTATAGTTTTTATTTTCTCTCTGTCTCAGATTTTACAGCTTCCCATAGTAGTTCTGCTGTTCTAGTCAGTAAACTTATATTTGTCTGCACCTCCATGCTTCCTCCTCAGTCTTTACCTTGCTTTGCTCCTGTTGGCTGCCCTAAATCTCTTTAACCAGCTAACCTCACACCAGAATCACATTCAAAAGAATATTAAATGAATCCACAGTGGAGGAATTTATATATTTAGTTACTTATTAGTACTGCTTAGGTCCAGTTTCACATATTGCAATTTATTTAATTTTTTTTTAAATGACTAGCCCAGCAGTGGATGATCCACCGCTGGGCTAATAATTAAAAAATAAATAAATAAATGATTTAATTGTTTTTTGGGATGTTGGGGTGGAGAGCGAAATTGCATAGGGTAGGGGGGCCCTAGAACATTTTTGCCCAGGGTCCAGTCAATATTAAAGATGGCCCTGCGTGATTTGACCAACATGTCTAAAGCGATGCCAGTTACAGCAAACACATGTTCCCGTGTGTGTGCAATTCTATCTTTCGTGATCATTGTGCAATGATTCCAAGCGGAATTGCGCATCCGTGATTTGACCAACATGTCTAAAGTGATGCCAGTTACAGCAAACACATGTTCATGTGTGTGCGCAATTCTATCTTTTGTGATCATTGCGCAATGATTCCAAGCGGAATTACGCATCCGTGATTCAGAATTGATTTGGCTATAGTAGTGTGATGAGTATCATTTCTAAATACTTCAAATCTATTTGCAATTGGGTGTATTACGAGATTACAATTGGATATTTGTTAATAATGAACAATATCAAATAATATTTAGAACTGTGTTATGATTCGATAGTCAATGTATGAAATGGCGGATGAAAGTGATTTCACGGATGCGCAATTCCATTTTCGCTCTGTGACGCATATTCTGTAGAGCGCAAGAAACATCATTCCTATTTCATGTGTGACGAATCTAAATTCAGATATCTAAACATCATATGTAGCGTGTGTTGTGAGATCTATATAGGTTGAATATATGACTATATACACATCTCTTAAAAATCAAATCAAATATTAATATATTATATGAAGTCAGATATTTACCTGGTTCAGATTTTCTGGGCTCCTCTCCCAGGCCACCGGACGGAGAAGCAGCTGCACTGGCCTCCGGGTCAGGACTTTCTGATCCAGCAGCTGGGAGAGAAGAAGAAGAGGCAGAGGAGTGAGAGGATCTAAATCTGTTGGGGACCTGGAGATTGAGGAGCACGCATAAAGTCACCTCATGTAACATATCTCAGCCTAATGTCACTATCCCTTTAAGAAATCCTTCTCTGACTGCTGCATTTGGGCAGTATTCACATTCAGCTTGCTTGCCTGCCTGATTAATCATTCATGCACCTGATTACCTCAGCCTTTTTTTAAGCCTTCTCAGGTCTAATCTGCTTTGCATTAACATTGAAGTTGTGATCCTGAACAACAGAGGTCTGTGACTGTTTCCTGTATGAATTTACCAACTATTTCAACCTACAGCATTTTCTATTCCAATGCCTAAAATCATCAAATCGCAAGTATCCAAATAATTCCATTTTCTGTATCCTGGAAACTGCTACTTAACAAACTCAGAACTTTATTATAAATCAAGCATACTTTTGGTTATCATCACTCTCTAATTACAACAGCATCTTACTCAGAACTTTATAACTATTTCTCTGCTACAAGTTGTCATTGCTGAAATATCCTGCTGCAAATATGTTAACATATTATGAACTCTGCATCTATGTGTTCAATTAAAAGCTTTCATGTGATTCTCCAATATATGTTCAAACAGTAATTGATGCCTTAAACTTAACTTTCACCTGTGCTGCTCTGCTAATTACTGACATACAGCTCTTTATAATATCATATACTGTGAACATGCAACAAACCAAGTTTGCATCTAAATGCACAAACAGTAATTAATGCCTAAACTTGCAGCTTGTCTAAGTACCTGTGCAGCTGTGCTTAAACTCTGACATACAGCTTTATATAATATTATGTACTGTGAACCTGCAACAAACCTTAGTTTGCATCTAAGTGTCAATCTTTTACCAGATTACTCTGAAGCCTGAACATTCCACATTGCTATATTTATCTCTCATTGAATCCTGCAGCTACTCCTATTAACTAACTATAAGTCACAGTGAAGTCAGAATATATTGTATACAAATGTTGCACTCTCCATTTATTCTACAATAACTTCTAGCAACTATGAATCACAGAATATCATCTATCCACGTCCAGGATACTCTTCCCCGGGTCAGGGGTCGGTGTCTTCAAATCCCTACCACTACCCCGAGGGTCTGTGTCCTGAGTGCATGTACACCGGATCATGACAGAATGTTAATACCTAAAAAAGGGATCCGCAGTGGTAGTGGATGCACCGACCCTCAAAGGAAAATAAAAAATTACAACATAACTCAGACCCAAGCAATGCCTAAAGGAAAAACAGAAGATTTTCAAACTTTAAAAAATTTAAAGACACAGTACTCCCATTCTAGACAATCCTCTACTCAAGTTCGTGGTTACCATTTTGGTGAAACTGATCCTGAATCTGACTATGAAAATGAAGAGGATTTAACCATAGCTTCAGCAGAAAAAATTCAGATTTTTAAAGATTTAAAGAGACAGAACCACTTTTCTAAAATGTCATCTGTTCCTCAATTTCGTGCTTACCATTTTGGTGAAACTGTTCCTGAATCTGACTATGAAAATGAAGAGGATTTAACCATAGCTTCAGCAGAAAAAATTCAGGCTTTCAAAGATTTAAAGAGACAGAACCACTATTCCAGAAAACCATCTACTCCTCCTGGTTGTAATTCCTATCCTGGTGATACTGATTCTGAGTCTGAATATGTCAACATGGAGGATGACTTCACAGATCCAGCTGAACTGGCATTAGACTGGTATGAGCGCAACTTTTATTCGCCACAAACTCAGACGAAACCTCAACCTATTGGCTATAACGACATCCTTGGTTGTTATATTTACAATATGGAGGATACAGACAGCTCCCATCATGAAACCTCTCATGGAAATACTGATCTTCCTATTTCTGATATTACCATGGATTTGTTGGATTGAACAGATTCAGAGCTGCGAGAAAAGACATCTGGTTTACAGACTGCAGTTTGGAGAAAAGGTCCCCTCAACTACTATGCTGATTTATCACATCAGAATTATGCATCCAGTGATGAAGAGGATTTCTGTTCTCAACCTTACTACAAGCCACAATGGCAGCAACCTAAGAAGCCTCATACTGGGAAGAAATCTAAGCTCTCTAAGAAAAAGAAGAAGAAGAAGAAGAAAATCCTTCTGCCCACATAAAATCAGAAGTGCAAAGAGGAAACTCAGCCTGATTCCCCTGTTTTAGTTTCTGTTGTACCAGACTCTCTCTTGCCTCCTGACACTGTCAACACCAAGCTGGATGATGTCTATAGTCACTATCAGTCTGTTCTTAAAGCATCTAATGGTATCTCTTCTCAGACTCTACAACAACTACAAAAACTGTTTCCATCTATTGATTTCTTGCATCCCTCTCATGCTGCCTCAATACCTGTAAACCCTGTGCTAGAAGCAAAAGATAATTCTGTTCCAGATATACAACCTTTCAGTTTACCAGAGATAATCCCTGGAGAATTTAGCTCTAATATTCAAACTCAAATAAGTATGCCTGCTGAACCCCAGACAACTTCTCAGTCAGAATCTTGTGTCACAATTCCTCCGCATCTACCTGAGTGTGGCATATTTCAGCACACTTCACCTTCTCAAAATTCTTCTGTTACTGCATCTAAGAAATTGTTTCCCTTGGGAGATACTTTGCACCAACCTACATTTTCTACTACATCAGTTTCCTGTACAGGAATTCCTGATACTCAATCCTGTGAGGACAACTTTGAACCAAGTTCGCAAGTGGACATTCTTGAACCTGAAACTTGTACAAAAGTTCTTCAAGAAGATTCCCCTGTGCCCATTCCTGTTCCTGTTTCTCCAACATAGGTGTGTCCGGTCCACGGCGTCATCCTTACTTGTGGGATATTCTCCTCCCCAACAGGAAATGGCAAAGAGCCCAGCAAAGCTGGCCATATAGTCCCTCCTAGGCTCCGCCTACCCCAGTCATTCTCTTTGCCGTTGCACAGGCAACATCTCCACGGAGATGGCTTAGAGTTTTTTGGTGTTTAAATGTAGTTTTTGTTCTTCAATCAAGAGTTTGTTATTTTAAAATAGTGCTGGTATGTACTATTTACTCTGAAACAGAAAAGAGATGAAGATTTCTGTTTGTAAGAGGAAAATGATTTTAGCAACCGTTACTAAAATCGATAGCTGTTTCCACACAGGACTGTTGAGATGAAGTAACTTCAGTTGGGGGAAACAGTGGGCAGACTTTGCTGCTTGAGGTATGACACATTTCTAACAAGACTCGGTAATGCTGGAAGCTGTCATTTTCCCTATGGGAACCGGTAAGCCATTTTCTTAGTTTAAGTAAAAGAATAAAGGGCTTCATTAGGGCTTAAAAAACTGGTAGACATTTTTCTGGGCTAAAACGATTACTTTACTAAGTATATTTGGCAGATTATTACTTTTAATAGTTGTTAAATCTTGGGGATTGTTTTAATAAAAACGGCAGGCACTGTATTGGACACCTTTTTCACTGGGGGCCTTTTCTAGTCATAGACAGAGCCTCATTTTCGCGCCTCTAATGCGCAGTTGTTTTTGGAAAGCATGGCATGCAGATGCATGTGTGAGGAGCTAAGAACCACTGAAAAAGCTTATAGAAGGCATCATTTGGTATCGTATTCCCCTCTGGGCTTGGTTGGGACTCAGCAAAGCAGATACCTGGGACTGTATAGGGGTTAAATGTAAAAACGGCTCCGGTTCCGTTATTTTAAGGGTTAAAGCTTTCAAATTTGGTGTGCAATACTTTTAAGGCTTTAAGTTACTGTGGTGAAATTTTGGTGAATTTTGAACAATTCCTTCATACTTTTTCACATATTCAGTAATAAAGTGTGTTCAGTTTAAAATTTAAAGGGACAGTAACGGTTTTATTGTAAAACGTTTTTTGTGCTTTGTTGACAAGTTTAAGCCTGTTTAACATGTCTGAACCATCAGATAACGATGTTCTATATGTATGAAAGCCAATGTGTCTCCCCATTTAAATATATGTGATATATTTGTGTCATAATGTCCAAACAAAGTAGGGATAATAATGCCATAGATATGATATTGCCCAAGATGATTCCTCTAATGAGGGGAGTAAGCATGGTACTGCATCATCCCCTTCTGTGTCTACACCAGTTTTGCCCACACAAGAGGCCCCTAGTACATCTAGTGCGCCAATACTTATTACCATACAACAATTAATGGCTGTAATGGATAATTCTATTGCATGCATTTTTTCCAAAATGCCTACTTATCAGAGAAAGCGTGATTGCTCTGTTTTAAACACTGAAGAGCAAAAGGACGCTGATGATATCTGTTCTGACATACCCTCACACCTATCTGAAGGGGCCAGGAGGGAGGTTTTGTTTGAGGGAGAAATTTCAGATTCAGGGAAAATTTCTCAACAAGCAGAACCTGATATTGTAACTTTTAAATTTAAATTACAACATCTCCACGCACTACTTAAGGAGGTATTATCTACTCTGGATGATTGTGACAATTTGGTCATTCCAGAGAAATTAGGTAAGATGGACAAGTTCCTAGAGGTTCCGGTGCCCCCCGATGTTTTTCCTATACCCAAGCGGGTGGCGGACATAGTAAATAAGGAGTGGGAAAGGCCCGGCATACCTTTTGTCCTCCCCCTATATTTAAGAAATTATTTCCTATAGTCGACCCCAGAAAGGACTTATAGCATACAGTCCCCAAGGTCGAGGGGGCGGTTTCTACTCTAAACAAACGCACTTCTATTCCTATAGAAGATAGTTGTGCTTTCAAGATCCTATGGATTAAAGGTTAGAGGGTTTGCTTAAAAAGATGTTTGTTCAGCAAGGTTACCTTCTACAACCAATTTCATGCATTGTTCCTGTCACTACAGCTGCGTGTTTCTGGTTCGAAGAACTAGAAAAGTCGCTCAATAAAGAATCTTCGTACGAGGAGGTTTTGGACAGAGTTCAAGCTCTTAAATTGGCTAACTCTTTTATTTTAGATGCCGCTTTGCAATTAGCTAGATTAGCAGCGAATAATTCAGGGTTTGCTATCGTGGCGCGCAGAGCGCTTTTGCTTAACATCCCTTTCAAGGGTAAAACACTGTTTGGCCCTGACTTGAAAGAGATTATTTCAGACATCACTGGGGGACAGGGCCACGCCCTTCCTCTGGATAGGTCTTTTAAGGCTAAAAATAAGCCAAATTTTCGTCCCTTTCGCAGAAACGGACCAGCCTCAAATTCTACACCCTCTAGGCAAGAGGGTAATACTTCTCAAACCAAGCCAGCCTGGAGGCCGATGCAAGGCTGGAACAAGGGTAAGCAGGCCAAGTCACCTGCCACTGCTACCAAAACAGCATGAAGTGTTGGCCCCCGATCTGGGAAGGATCTGGTGGGGGGCAGACTTTCTCTCTTTGCTCAGGCTGGGGCAAGAGATGTTCAGGATCCTTGGGCGCTAGAAATAGTTTCTCAAGGTTATCTCCTGGAATTCAGGGAACTACCCCCAAGGGGAAGGTTCCACGGGTCTCAATTGTCTTCGAACAGGCATTCTTACACTGTGTAGAAGACCTGTTAAGCATGGGAGTGATTCATCCTGTTCCATTAGGAGAACAAGGGATGGGTTTTTACTCCAACCTGTTCATAATTCCCAAAAAAGAGGGAACATTCAGACCTATTTTAGATCTCAAGATTCTAAACAAGTTTCTAAGGGTTTCATCGTTCAAAATGGAAACCATTCGAACGATCCTTCCTACCATCCAGGAAGGTCAATTCATGACCACGGTGGACTTAAAGGATGCGTACCTACGTATTCCTATCCACAAGGAACATTTTCGGTTCCTAAGGTTCGCCTTTCTGGACAAGCATTACCAGTTTGTGGCACTTCCATTCGGATTAGCCACTGCTCCAAGGATTTTCGCAAGGGTACTAGGGTCCCTTCTAGCGGTGCTAAGACCAAGGGGCATTGCAGTAGTACCTTACTTGGACGACATCCTGATTCAAGTGTCGTCTCTGTCAAAAGCAAGGGCTCATACGGACATTGTCCTAGCCTTTCTCAGATCTCACAGGTGGAAAGTGAACATAGAAAAAAGTTCTCTGTCCCCGTCAACAAGAGTTCCCTTCTTGGGAACAATAATAGTTTCCTTAGAAATTAAGGTTTTTCTGACAGAGGCCAGAAAATCAAAACTTCTAAGCTCTTGTCAGGTACTTCATTCTGTTCTTCTTCCTTCCATAGCGCAGTGCATGGAAGTAATAGGTTTGATGGTTGCGGCAATGGACATAGTTCCTTTTGCACGAATTCATCTAAGACCATTACACCTGTGCATGCTCAGACAGTGGAATGGGGATTATACAGACTTGTCTCCGATGATACAAGTAGATCAAAAGACCAGAGATTCACTCCGTTGGTGGCTGACCCTGGACAACCTGTCACAGGGAATGAGCTTCCGCGGACCAGAGTAGGTCATTGTCACGACCGACGCCAGTCTGGTGGGCTGGGGCGCGGTCTGGGAACCCCTGAAAGCTCAGGGTCTATGGTTTCGGGAAGACTCTCTTCTCCCGATAAACATAATGGAACTGAGAGCGATATTCAATGCTCTCAAGGCTTGGCCTCGACTAGCAAAGGCCAAATTCATAAGGTTTCAATCAGACATCATGACGACTGTTACATATATCAACCATCAGGGGGTAACAAGGAGTTCCCTGGCGATGGAGGAGCATCCGGGGGAGTGGGAACTCCATCTGGAAATCTTTGCCCAAATAACTCAATTATGGGGCATTCCAGACATGGTTCTGATGGCCTCTCGTCAGAACTTCATGGTCCCTTGTTACGGGTCCAAATCCAGGGATCCCAAGGCGACTCTATTGGATACAATAGTAGCACCTTGGATCTTCAACCTAGCTTATGTATTCCCACCGTTTCCTCTCATTCCCAGGCTGGTAGCCAGGATCAATCTGGAGAGGGCTTCGGTGATCTTGATAGCTCCTGCGTGGCCACGCAGAACTTGGTATGCAGACCTGGTGAATATGTCATCGGCTCCACCATGGAAGCTACCTTTGAGACAGGACCTTCTTATTCAGGGTCCATTCGAACATCCGAATCTGGTTTTCCTCCAACTGACTGCTTGGAGTTTGAACGCTTGATTTTATCAAAGCGTGGGTTTTCAGATTCTGTAATAGATACTCTTATTCAGGCTAGAAAGCCTGTAACTAGAAAAATTTACCATAATATATGGAAAAAATATATCTGTTGGTGTGAATCTGAAGGATTCCCATGGAACAAGATAAAAATTCCTAAGATTCTTTCCTTTCTACAAGAAGGTTTGGAGAAAGGATTTTCTGCGAGTTCTCTGAAGGGACAGATCTCTGCTTTATCTGTTTTACTTCACAAAAGGCTGGCAGCTGTGCCAGACGTTTAAGCGTTTGTTCAGGCTCTGGTTAGAATCAAGCCTGTTTACAGACCTTTGACTCTTCCCTGGAGTCTTAATCTAGTTCTTTCAGTTCTTCAAGGGGTTCCGTTTGAACTCTTACATTCCGTAGATATTAAGTTATTATCTTGGAAAGTTTTGTTTTAGGTTGCAATTTCTTCCGCTAGAAGAGTTTCTGAGTTATCTGCTCTGCAGTGTTCTCCGCCCTATCTGGTCCATGCAGATAAGGTGGTTTTACGTACTGAGCCTGGTTTTCTTCCGAAGGTTGTTTCCAACAAAAATATTAACCAGGAGATAGTTGTACCTTCTTTGTGTCCGAATCCAGTTTCATAGAAGGAACGTTTGTTACACAATTTGGACGTTGTCCGTACTCTAAAATTCTATTTAGAGGCTACTGAAGATTTTAGACAAACATCTTCTTTGTTTGTTGTTTATTCTGGTTAAAGGAGAGGTAAAAAAGCAACTTCTACCTCTCTTTCCTTTTGGTTTAAAAGCATCATCAGATTGGCTTTTGAGACTGCTGGACGGCAGCCTCCTGAAAGTATCACAGCTCACTCCACTAGGGCTGTGGCTTCCACATGGGCCTTCAAGAATGAGGTTCCTGTTGACCAAATTTTTTAAATTATATACTTTTGCTTCTTCGGAGGCTATTTTTGGGAGAAAGGTTTTGCAAGCCGTGGTGCCTTCCGTTTGGGTGACCTGATTTGCTCCCTCCCTTCATCCGTGTCCTAAAGCTTTGGTATTGGTTCCCACAAGTAAGGATGACGCCGTGGACCGGACACACCTATGTTGGAGAAAACAGAATTTATGCTTACCTGATAAATTACTTTCTCCAACGGTGTGTCCGGTCCACGGCCCGCCCTGGTTTTTTAATCAGGTCTGATGAATTATTTTCTCTAACTACAGTCACCACGTTACCATATGGTTTCTCCTATATATATTTCCTCCTGTCCGTCGGTCGAATGACTGGGGTAGGCGGAGCCTAGGAGGGACTATATGGCCAGCTTTGCTGGGCTCTTTGCCATTTCCTGTTGGGGAGGAGAATATCCCACAAGTAAGGATGACGCCGTGGACCGGACACACCGTTGGAGAAAGTAATTTATCAGGTAAGCATAAATTCTGTTTTTCCATGATTATACTACTAAACCTGACATCAAGGTGGACTCTCCTGTTTTTGACCCTGGTATGGGTATTCCTTTGTTTAACCCAGAAATGGGTGTAATAATACTTGATCCTGAAGATAGCCATGCCCTCTACTCAGAAGTGAGTATGGTTCTTGGCTCTAAGGTGGGTCTTGTTAATTCTTCGTTTTTGAACCCTGAAGAAAGCCTTGCCCTCTGCTCAGAAGAGAGTATGGTTCCTGGCTCTAAAGTGGGTTCTTTTTCTTTCTCTATAGTTGAACCTTGCCCTGGCATGGGCATTCCTTCACCCGATCCTACTGAGGATATTCCTGAACCTTGCCCAGATGTGGGTACTTCCGAACCTTGCCCTGGCATGGGCATTCCTTCACCTGATCCTACTGAGGATATGACTGAACCTTGCCCAGATGTGGGTATTCCTGAACCTTGCCCTGGTGTGGACATTCATATACCTGTTCTTAGTGAGGACACTTTTGATTCTGAATCCAGTAAGGAGACATTTCATATTGAATTAGAAGATGGCAAGAACTGGACAAATCTTGCACTCTACACTCCTATCTCCTACTTTGAAGAAAGCCCTGCTATTGCGTTAGAAGTGGCTATAGCTTTTTCTTTTGGAGTATATCTAATCCTCAGCCAAGAGGTTAATTCTGAGGATACTCAAATCTCTGACCCAAAGGTGGTTAATCTGGTTATCAATCCAGAATACTGCATCTCTATTTCTGAAGCTGAGGAAAGCCTATTCATATCTCTAGGACTAGCTGCCTTTTCATTGGCTATGTACATGGTCATCTATCATGAAGAACATCCGCCTATCTACCCTCAGGATGATTCTGTGGTAGGAACCTCATTGTATGTTACGTTCATGCATTCTCACGATGACTACAAAAAAGTTGACTTCAAGTTTTGCTCTCATCATTTTCAAGTTCTTTTGATACCTGAATTACATGGCCTTTACTTCGTCATTCAACTTTTTCAAGAGATTTCCAACCCTCCTTTCTTGATTTCCGATTGGACTCGCTACCTCCATACACCTACTACCGGTACTCCATGTCATTTTTGTTCTCTCTCCTTTTGGATTGTATTGGGCGCCCGGAGGTCGCCTTTAAGGAGGGGAATCTGTAACATATCTCAGCCTAATGTCACTATCCCTTTAAGAAATCCTTCTCTGACTGCTGCATTTGGGCAGTATTCACATTCAGCTTGCTTGCCTGCCTGATTAATCATTCATGCACCTGATTACCTCAGCCTCTTTTTAAGCCTTCTCAGGTCTAATCTGCTTTGCATTAACATTGAAGTTGTGATCCTGAACAACAGAGGTCTGTGACTGTTTCCTGTATGAATTTACCAACTATTTCAACCTACAGCATTTTCTATTCCAATGCCTAAAATCATCAAATCGCAAGTATCCAAATAATTCCATTTTCTGTTTCCTGGACACTGCTACTTAACAAACTCAGAACTTTATTATAAATCAAGCATACTTTTGGTTATCATCACTCTCTAATTACAACAGCATCTTACTCAGAACGTTATAACTATTTCTCTGCTACAAGTTGTCATTGCTGAAATATCCTGCTGCAAATATGTTAACATATTCTGAACTCTGCATCTATGTGTTCAATTAAAAGCTTTCATGTGATTCTCCTATATATGTTCAAACAGTAATTGATGTATTAAACTTAACTTTCACCTGTGCTGCTCTGCTAATTACTGACATACAGCTCTTTATAATATTATATACTGTGAACCTGCAACAAACCAAGTTTGCATCTAAATGCACAAACAGTAATTAATGCCTAAACTTGCAGCTTGTCTAAGTACCTGTGCAGCTGTGCTTAAACTCTGACATACAGCTTTATATAATATTATGTACTGTGAACCTGCAACAAACCTTAGTTTGCATCTAAGTGTCAATCTTTTACCAGATTACTCTGAAGCCTGAACATTCCACATTGCTATATTTATCTCTCATTGAATCCTGCAGCTACTCCTATTAACTAACTATGAGTCACAGTGAAGTCAGAATATATTGTATACAAATGTTGCACTCTCCATTTATTCTACAATAACTTCTAGCAACTATGAATCACAGAATATCATCTATCCACGTCCAGGATACTCTTCCCTGGGTCAGGGGTTGGTGTCTTCAAATCCCTACCACTGCCCCGAGGGTCTGTGTCCTGAGCGCATGTACACCGGATCATGACACCTCATAAGGGAGTAGGTAGAGTTTCCGTTGTGGCTTAGTTTTCTTGCCATCTCTCTTACAGGCTTTTACCCACTCCCTTATGAGGTCGACTTTTTTATGCAGACGCAACCTTATATCCCCGAACCTCCGCATAATTTGATCCTGGCTCCTCTGGACGCCAAACACCAAATTAACCTCATTGGTGATAGACGCCCAGAGGGCCTTCTTAATGCTCTGCTTTGTCGACCTCTTCTTGTTCCCAAACAGCTGAGGATAGAAGTCCTCGACAGCGTTGACCATTGCAGCACTCTCCAGCTTGGTGAACCTGGGAGACGTCATGCTTGCTAGTCCTTAGAATAATAAATATAATATAATATAAATATTTATATCTGCCAGCAGGCATTAGAGAACTGACAAAGATGGCAATGTGTAATGGACTTTTATATGGTGAAGTAAACATGAGATGCACCATGGGACATGGTATCTGTACATCTGATTGGATAAAATATTGAAATTTTGTTATCATGTCTGTGAGACCATAATGACTCAAGTTATGTTTGTGTGATGAACTCTGATTGGTTGTTCCTTAATGTTTCATATCTTAGTAACTTCCATACACATACCTCCTGGGGGTGCTGTTACTACATTTTTCATGTAGACTTATTTGTAACTCATGGGACTGTTATGTGGATATGTGTGACGCAGATGTAATATACGTGATCCATTAAATATTAATTTTTTATTTTTTTTTAAATATAATCCAGTCACATTAGTAAATGTTTTACACATTTCGATGTTTAATATCGATCAGGTTCTTGAATACAAATAAGTTTTACTAATACAAATTTAACATTGTATGTATTTATTGTTTATTAAATAAATTTCGTATCTTATTGTGAAGTATTGACATTGCTCTATTAAATGTATTTATAATACACATCGATTGTGTGCTATTGCGTGACATTAGAATCTAATTTTTTAAAGATGCGAATCTCGTGTTGCAAGATACGTTTCCCACACAATGTTTCTAAAATGCGTAATTTCTGGTTATAATATCCAGAACTTGGATAATCTGTTTATAAATGTTAAAAATACACTTTTGTTTATTATTAGTAAATAAACCTCAAGCTTGTATTTTTCTGAACTGCTCACATCTTTTATTGGGGCAATGGCGTCTTTATTTTTAAAGGGTCATTCCACACAAATATTTTATTAAAATGATCCGGAGAGAGAATACATTTTTATACTTTAAAATGTAACTATCATTTTAGATTATTCTTTAAATATCCTTAACAGAAGAATTTGAAATGCACATGTTTGAGCCAATCACACAAGGCATCTCTGTGCATCCACCAATCTTCAGCTACTGAGCATATCTAGATATGGTTGTAAAGGAAATAATATCAAAAGAATGAATTAAAATCGATGATAGAAATAAATGTTAATGTTTAAAATTATATTTTATTTATGAATCCAGAAAGAAACGCTTTTTAATTTACCGTCCCTTTCATGAGCTAATATGCAATCTTGAACTTGATCTAAATACATCTGCCTAAATATTGTAAATATGCATTGTTGGCCACCCGCAATTAAGTAGATATTTCCCAGTAATGCTTTGCTGATCATAAACCGATGCACCTCCCTTTATGAAACTTAGTATAACTTGAAAATCAAGCATATTTGTATTACCTTCTGTATTGTTTGCCCCACTGTGAATGAAATATCTTCTAATGGCTGTATTTATCCAGCTTTACCTTAAAGGGACATTAAGCTATATGTTCTTTACTGATTTACATGGATAATACAATGTTAAAACAACGTCATATTTATTTTGATTATCTCATTAGTTTTTTAAAAATGATATTCTTGCCTGAAAACCATATCTAGATAGGCTCTGTTGCTGCTGATTGTTGGTTGCACATAGATGCCTTATGTCATTGTCTAACCCATGTGCATTGTTATTTCTTTAACAAAGGATATCTAAAGACTGAATATAATTAGATAATAAAAGTACATTTACATTTTTTTAAAAAAGATTTGTAATATCTCTGATTCATTAAATGAAATATTTTTTTATTTCCCTTTAAGGACAAAACCATTAGGAATATGTGGATTTAACATTGTAGAAATAAACTAAAGGGGAATGAAAATACATATAGATATGTGATATCTATCCAACAGGTAAGGAGTATAATTGCTAGAATTTATCTTTTGATATATATATATAGTTAACTGACCCTTCAAATGACTCCACTAGAACTGAAAAGTAATCAATATGGCATACAATAACTAGCTTGGTCTAAATATGAAATTAACTTACTTTTCATTTACAGATCATTTAAAACATATTACCTAAAAATTAATTAAAGCTGAATAACCGATATTTAGTGTAATAATGTTTTTGGATACATAAGGAAGATTACAGATATTAGAATGTAAATCGAACATTCAACTACACTGTCACTTTAATGTAAGTTAAACACTTTCCTTTCTTAAAAGTGAAATGAACAAAGTTGTTCTGTATAATTTAGACTACATATTCTCGTCATAAACATTTTATG
Source organism: Bombina bombina (assembly GCF_027579735.1). Classification (NCBI taxonomy): domain Eukaryota; kingdom Metazoa; phylum Chordata; class Amphibia; order Anura; family Bombinatoridae; genus Bombina; species Bombina bombina. The sequence goes on from NC_069509.1 coordinate 120,918,817, forward strand.
ATGTTAACATCTATAAATCACACAATAAAAGCATAGATGTATTTAACTCAAAATTAAATTGTTAAAAGATACTTGACTTTAACATTATCTGAATGAGCTGTGTTGATATTTTTCATTCAATAAATTAACCAAAATTATTATATTTGATATCAAGCATGTGCTTCAAATAGATGACTAACAGTCATGGGAGTAATATTTTGTTTACTTGTCAGATTAGATGGATATATTTCTTCTAATCTTACTGTGATAGAGATATGTCTCTAAGAATATGTATTTTAATACAAAAAATAGAAGATATAGTATGAAAAAAAAATTATTGACAAGAAAATAAATTTAAAAAAAAGAAAAAAAAAAGGTAATTTATCACAGATGAAACAATGAAAAAGAAAGAAAAATATTATAAGCATTAGTTATTTCATGAACACATGTCTTAAAATATTCATTAAATAGAATAATTGTTGAATCATCTTGTGTCTATGCTCTAACATGTATTTTTTTGGTTTTGATATTAAAAAAAGGTTCATACATGAAATCTATAAATATCCATAATTTGAAATACCATTATATTGTCTAATCAATCTTAGAATTAAACATTAGCATTTTAAATTAGACAAAATAATGCATATCACATTATAAAAATCTATTGATATTGTATGCTGAACATAATTGAATGTAATATTTCATGTCCATTCAAATAATATACCTCTATACAAAGTAGGGGCAATGTATCTAAAATAAAAAATATTCTAATATAGGACATGTATCTATTCCTAATTCTTTTAACATTCTTCCTCCTGTGATTATTAACTAGCATGCATTGTGCAAACTAACCTGGATGTATGGTTTTTGAAAGGCAATTATCTTCAAAATAACAGTTTCTTCATTAGGTGTCTTATTCATCATTTTCAAAATAGAGGATTGTGAAATACCATCTAAAAGAAAAAATAATCTAAATGTCTCCAATAGGATGCATCCACAGCCTTAGTCCATAAAATTGTTGCCACTTACCATGTGAACGTGTCTTTGTATGGTTTTCAAGGTCAGCAAATTTGAAAGACAATGCCATGATCACATTGGTATTCATCACTTTCAATCTTGGATTCTTCACTTTCAGTCTGGGATACTTCACTTTCAATCTTGAATTCTTCACTTTCAGTCTTGAATTCTTTACTTTCAGTCTTTAAATGAAGTCATCTCCCTAATGGCAGAAAAAGTGAAAAACAAATAATTAATAGAAGTGTGTGAATTAGTTCTGCCCCCCTACCCCCCCCCATTTCTGAAACTATTTATATCACTAGCTTACTAAGCGTGTGTAGAATCTTGTGTTATGTTCTATCAATCAAGTGTGAAAATGAGTCATAGATTGTGCAGACCTAACCTCTGATGTGCGACTTTGAATATGACTTTGAAGCATATAGTCTTGCTATAGGATCCCTTTCTGAGTATCCAAAATTCTAGTAATGTGTAAACTAAATACTACTTTTTAAAATTTATGCCATATGATGGGTGATTGTGCAAAATTCCCGCCAGCCACAGTCCATACATTATTTATACTTACCAGCTGATGTCTTTAAAAACCAAGTCGTTAGAGGACCCAATGCCAGAAGCATCACCTATAATAATCAAAATAAATATTTATAATCATTTGATGAACAATCCTAACATGTTTGCACAATTCTCTACTTCTCATTTCCCTAGAATTCACACATATTTGCAATACTCCTATCTAACTTCTATTATTTACTGTCTGAAGTGGCAGTTGATGATGTTTGCTCTGACATTGAGCCCCTCGTCCCGGAATGGCCCCTCTAGAATAGGATCGTCCTCCTCATCTTGAAGGAGGCTTTGGGGCACCTGGACGGCCCGCTGTGCAATGTTATGCAGGACGCTGCAGGCTATAACGATCTTCGCCACCTTACTAGGGCTGTATTGGAGGGCTCCTCCAGACCTATCCAGGTAACTTAGTCTCATTTTGAGGAGCACAAACATCCTCTCCACTACAGCCCTAGTCCACTTGTGCGCCCTATTATAGCGCTCCTAGGCCTCGTCAGTGGGGTTACTTATAGGCGTAATGAGCCAAGGCCGGCTCATGTAACCAGAATCACCTATAAATATTGAACATAACAAAATGACAAATATTAATTATTTATTTATAAATATTATATTAAAATACTTCATTCATTTGTGTACACGAAAATCCCCTTAAATAATAATTTTCCTTAAAAAATAATTATATGTTTAAATCGCATTCTCTATCTGCCCATTTAAGCTAAGACATGCTACCTATGCTTATTTCGCATAAACCAGAAATTTGCGAAAAGATAAAGAAATGGTTAAATTGCATCCTAGAGCTGACCATTTAAGCGAAGACATGCTACATATCTGTTTTGAGCTAAAACTAGACATTTGCGGAAAGAGACAATGACATGGTTAAATTGCATTCTCTATCTGCCCATTTAAGCTAGGACATGCTACATATCTGTTTGTAGCTAGAACTAGACATTTGTGGAAAGAGACAATGACATGGTTAAATTGCATTCTCTATCTGCCCATTTAAGCTAGAACATGCTACCTATGCGTATTTTGCATAAACCAGACATTTGCTAAAAGAGAAAGAAATTATTAAATTGCATTCTATATCTGACCATTTAAGCGAAGACATGCTACATATCTGTTTGTAGCTAGAACTAGACATTTGTGGAAAGAGACAATGACATGGTTAAATTGCATTCTCTATCTGCCCATTTATGCTAAGACATGCTACATATCTGTTTGTAGCTAGAACTAGACATTTGCGGAAAGAGACAATGACATGGTTAAATTGCATTTTCTATCTGCCCATTTAAGCTAAGACATGCTACATATCTGTTTGTAGCTAGAACTAGACATTTGCAGAAAGAGACAATGACATGGTTAAATTGCATTCTCTATCTGCCCATTTAAGCTAATACATGCTACATATCTGTTTGTAGCTAGAACTAGACATTTGCGGAAAGAGACAATGACATGGTTAAATTGCATTCTCTATCTGCCCATTTAAGCTAAGACATGCTACATATCTGTAGCTAGAACTAGACATTTGCGGAAAGAGACAATGACATGGTTAAATTGCATTCTCTATCTGCCCATTTAAGCTAGGACATGCTACCTATGCGTATTTTTCAAACACCAGACATTTGCTAAAAGAGAAAGAAATGGTTAAATTGCATTCTCTATCTGACCATTTAAGCTAAGACATGCTACATATCTGTTTGTAGCTAAAACTAGACATTTGCAGAAAGAGACAATGACATGGTTAAATTGCATTCTCTATCTGACCATTTAAGCTAAGACATGCTACATATCTGTTTGTAGCTAAAACTAGACATTTGCAGAAAGAGACAATGACATGGTTAAATTGCATTCTCTATCTGCCCATTTAAGCTAAGACATGCTACATATCTGTTTGTAGCTAGAACTAGACATTTGCAGAAAGAGACAATGACATGGTTAAATTGCATTCTCTATCTGCCCATTTAAGCTAAGACATGCTACATATCTGTTTGTAGCTAGAACTAGACATTTGCAGAAAGAGACAATGACATGGTTAAATTGCATTCTCTATCTGCCCATTTAAGCTAAGACATGCTACATATCTGTTTGTAGCTAGAACTAGACATTTGCAGAAAGAGACAATGACATGGTTAAATTGCATTTTCTATCTGACCATTTAAGCTAAGACATGCTATATATCTGTTTTTTAAGACTACAGTGGCAATTGTCTAACTAATTAACCATGTTGTGCACAAGTACTCACCAAAGAGCCACCCAGGTGGAAACTGTCTTCCCTCAAACTGCTGCCAAAGGGACGACTGTCTGAGGATGCGGGCATCATGACAAGCCCCGCCGAAATTCGCACACACCTGCATAATCCGCATCCGTGCGTCACAAACAAACTGCACGTTGAGACTATGGAAGTGTTTGCAATTTCGGAAGGGCTGGTCATGTTCAGGAGCACGCAGCGCAATGTGGGTGCAATCTATTGCTCCCAAGACATTGGGCATTTGAGCTATTTCAAAGAATTCCCTCTTCAGGTGCCTCCAATCACCATCATTCTGAGGGAATCCTATGTAATGCTTACTGACTCGTACCATGGCTTCCAGAAAGTTGTCAGAAACCACAGAGAAAGTACCATGAGCAAGCCCATGCAGGTACCCCTCTACAGATTGAAAACTCCCGGAGGCCAGGACGTGTATGCAACTAATCATCTTGGTCATACCAGGAATTGCCGTTCGCATACGTCTATGTGGCTCCATATGAGGTCTAATAACATCATAATGGCCAATGAGCTGTTCGCGATTGAGCCTATACTTGTCATAAACCTCGAAGTCACTCATGTTGTCCAAGGTGGGCCTCACCCTGTGAACAGGAGGACCTCGAACCAAACAAGCCCTTTGTCTCTCTTGGAGCCGCCGAGCCCGCCTGATTCTATTCAACACCACTTGTGCAACAGCACCAGCAGCATCTAACTGAGCATCATTCATATTTGCCATGCTAAGCAGCACAAAGCCAAACAGCAGAGCAAACGCACAAGGAGTAACAAGGTATGCAAAAACACAAAAGCGATTTGATACAATGTCGATCACAAGGGACACTTTGGCCATGTTGTTTGGGGGATTTATAGTGCAATTAGTCCAATGGTAGCGTGTTCGGAATGATTGCTGATTGTATTCACTTGATTGTATGTGAGCGGCGCAAATGCTTTCAAAGTGGGCGTTTTTTTAGGTGTTTGCTGAAATTTTGTTTTCCCCCAATGAATCGCAATGTGAAAGTGTAAAATCTAACATATACAGTGCATCTTCGTAATGTTTGTTCATATGCGTAATAAATACTTATTAAACGCAATCTTATAGTAAAAAGCACACGTCCATGCTAACATGAATGAAAGTGCATACTTGTGTATAATGGCATAGAATCTGATCGATCAATGTTTCTGCAATATTGTTTGTAAACGATAAAGTAACAGCTGACATCTCTATTATTGTATATATAATTGATTGGCTAAAAGGTCAATATTCTCCCTTTAAAATTGCAATAATAATGAAGATCTTCCGGCTGACATCTCTAGTATTGTATATATAAGTGATTGGCGAGATGTCAATATTGTACGCGTCCCTTTAAAATTGCAATAATAATGAAGATCTTCCGGCTGACATCTCTAGTATTGTATATATAAGTGATTGGCGAGATGTCAATATTGTACGCGTCCCTTTAAAATCGCAATAATAATGAAGATCTTCCGGCTGACATCTCTAGTATTGTATTGTCAGGGATTTCCTCTGCTACACTATGTCCCTTTAGACCAACTCTATAAGTTACCACAATGCACCCTGTCTAGTTGTCAATTAATTTTGATGTGTAGCAAGACAGCACTGTGTTTCTTGTTCCTATCATCGTTTGATTCTACTTTGCTGTTTGTCAAGGATAACTCTCAACTATTGGCTCAGCAAGCTAAATGCTTTATTAACCTGCCTCTGCAGGGGATTACATACAGGACTTTAACATCTTCTAATCAATCTGAGGAGAATCTATTATTGTTTTTCCTACTCCGGATTACTTCAACAGCTCTCTCAACCAAGGAGCATTTAACATTCACCTTTATCCTAAGCTGCATCGACCACGGTCACAGCCGCAACTTCCAAACCCTCCGGTTAAGGAGTTATTGCAGCTCCGAGCTGCTGACTTTCCTCGCACCTGATTGGTGCTCAGACTCACACCCTCTCAGTGATGTCACACGCGCAACTTACAAGTGCTCCCGGCCTGGCCTCAAGAATCGGCTATCGCTGCTGTGATACCTCGCACTTGATTGGAGCCCTGAACCACACCTCCAGCTATTCATCTCCAACGCTTCAAATTTGTATCCTTCATTGTTAAAGCCACAGCTAAGTGACGATTTACTACTTAATAATACTGCACACAATTTGATTCACTTCAGAGACTTAAAGGCAGTTCATTAACAACTTTCAGTTCCTCTATATCCAGAAGCTTTATTCAGGCATATTAACCTATTCTTTACTCGTTTCTTCCTCTGGATCACCTAAAATAATACAGGAATACACTTTCTCTCCTGTAACCAAATAACAAGGAGATCTCTTAAAGGGACATAACCAACACAGGAAACATTATCTCTCAACTCAAAATTTTGTATCTGCAGTTGTGATCCAAACTTCCACTGATATCAAAATAAAATTACGCTGCATTACATGTATCTATAAGTGATTGGCAAGATGTCAATATTTTACGCGTCCCTTTAAAATCGCAATAATAATGAATATCTTCCGGCTGACATCTGTAGTATTGTATATATAAGTGATTGGCGAGATGTCAATATTGTACGCGTCCCATTAAAATCGCAATAATAATGATGTTCCAAACTCTCGTTTATGTATATGTAGTATTGAGTGCTAAACTTCTGAAAGGGGCTGTACAGTCCTAAAGCTGTAATGTGTATGGTTGAAGCTTCTTATGACGTTATCATATTAGCAACCTGCCTGTCTAGTTAGCAAATCCTCATTCTGTTGATGTATTTTACTACATTGTTATTGTGTGATGATTAAAATATAAATGTGTGCTTTGTGGTTGCGTGATGCGTGTTATGTACATATATACGTATATATTGTGATTGTCTCCCACATATGCTGACTTCTATAAAGCAGTATAGCATTGTTGTTCCTTCCCATAAAGTGACAGCTGTAATCTGTTCTAATGATGTTCTTATTGTACGTAATTCCTAATGGTTTATTGTGAGTGAATCGTGATGTTAAAGGGACAGTAAAATCCATATTTTATGTTTCATGATTCATAGAGAGAATGTAATGTGTTTTTTGGCCCTTCATATCAATGCACATGTATGAGTGAATGATAAAAGTAATGTATGTGCATCCATTAATGATCATGTGTTAAGCCTATGTAGATATGCTGTTATTGCAAGCATATGAGTTGAATAAATGAAATGCTATAATAGAGGTAAATGAGAGGTGTTTCAAATTGTCTACTGTTTGTGAATAATGAAATGTTCAAATTATTTTTCTGTCCGTTTAAATCTGATGTAATTGATCAAAAATATTTGGTAATGTTGATGGTGATTTGTATTTGAAATAATGTAAATTTATAAAACAATTTGATGTTGTAGTAAATTTCACACAAGTAAAAGCCATAACTCCATAGAGAAATAGCCATTTCTTGATCTATTTGTCATAGCGGTACTAACGCAAGAAAGAATGAGTTAGTTTCACAATTTTAACGCTGGTATTACGAGTTTTCTTGTCTACGCTTTTTGCGTTAGGTAAATCTGGCTGTTGCGTGCACGAGCACGCCTTCCCCATAGAAGTCAATGTAGGAGAAAAATGTGTGTAGAAATAAAATCCAAGACATGTTTTGAGCGTAAAGTGAGTGACGTCATGTTCTTGTGTGAAAAAGTAGCTAAATCGTGTTTATTTCCTAATAAAAATGTGATTTGTGTATGTAATGTGCTGTATATTGTTTGTATGTATCGATTAGTGTATGTATGTGATAATATTAGTAGTTAGATGTAGCTATATGAGTGTCTGTTCCCGTCTGTCTAAAAGGAGAATGGATTTCTCTGGCTTTTTTTTTTCAAACACCCGAGATCTCGTAACTTTGATCCGTTCTATTTTGACCTGAAAAAAAAATCTTAAAAATAAATATAGTGTAATGTTTGTATGAGTGTAAGTGTAGTTTGTGTAATGTTTTTTTTGTGATTCGTGGATATTTTTTTTTTCCGCGGTATATGTTAACTACTGGGTCTGGGTTACCGCTAATGATTTCAGCGGAGACAGATATTTTTGTTGCGTTACTGAAACTCATAATACCAGCGGCCGTAAAAAAGCAGCGTTAGGACCGGCCAACGCTGCTTTTTGACTCTAACGCAAAACTCGTAATCTAGGCGTATATTAATTGTGGATCTCAAATATGTTAGCATAGATTAAAATAATGAATCCAGAAATATCATTTGTGCATAAGTGATGGGGGAAAAAACCCCGCTTTTCTCTTGTTAAGTGTAGTCAGTCCACGGGTCATCCATTACTTATGGAATATATCTCTTCCTAACAGGAAGCTGCAAGAGGATCACCCAAGCAGAGCTGCTATATAGCTCCTCCCCTCACATGTCATATTCAGTCATTCTCTTGCAGCCTAACTAAAGATAGGTCGCTGTGAGAGGTCTGTGGTGTTTTTTAACTTAGTTTATTTCTTCAATCAAAAGTTTGTTATTTTAAATGGCACCGGAGTGTGCTGTTTGTTCTCAGGCAGCATTAGAAAAAGAATCTGCCTGCGTTTTCTATGATCTTAGCAGACGTAACTAAGATCCACTGGCTGTTCTCATCTGAGGAGTGAGGTAACTTCAGAAAAGGGGAATAGCATGCAGGGCCCCCCTGCAAATGAGGTATGTGCAGTAAATTATTTTTCTGAGGAATGGAATTGACTGAGAAAATACTGCTGATACCAATGTAACGTAAGTTCAGCCTTAAATGCAGTGATAGCGACTGGTATTAGGCTGATGAGTGTGTGTACACTGAATGTATTTTTCTAAGGAATGGAATTGACTCTGAAAATACTGTTAATACTGAAATAATGTATGAGCCTTAACTGCAGTAAAAGCGACTGGTAGCAGGCTTATTAATAACACTTCATAACTTTTAAAATGTATGTTTAAAACGTTTACTGGCATGTTAATCGTTTTTTGTGAGGTACTTGGTGATAAAACTTATTGGGGCATGATTTTTACCACATGGCCATCTTTGTTTTCTGCATAGAAACAGTTATCTGAGCTTCCCCACTGTTGTAATATGAGTGGGAGGGGCCTATTTTAGTGCTTTTTTGCGCAGTAAAAATTCAGTCACAATCTGTCTACTTCATCCTCCATGATCCAGATCGTCTCTAGAGAGCTCAGGGGTCTCCAAAATTCATTTTAAAGGAGGTAATCAGTCACAGCACACCTGTGACAGTGTGTTTTGACTGTGAGAAAAACGTTAATTATTAAATTGTTATCCGTTTTTGGGTATTAAGGGGTTAATCATCCATTTGCTGGTGGGTGCAATCCTTTGCTAACTTAATACATTTACTGTGAAAAATTGGTTGCTATAACTATTTTGGTTCATTGTTATTTCAACTGTGACAGCTTTTTGTGCTTCTTAAAGGCACAGTAGCGTTTTTTATATTGCTTGTAAATTTATTTAGAAAAGTATTTCCAAGCTTGCTAGTCTCATTGCTAGTCTGTTTAAACATGTCTGACTCAGATGAATCTCTTTGTTCACTATGTTTAAAGGCGAATGTGGAGCCCAATAGAAATTTGTGTACTAATTGCATTGATGTTACTTTAAATAAAAGTCAATCTTTACATGCAAAGAAATTATCACCAGACAACGAGGGGGAAGTTATGCCGACTAACTCTCCTCACGTGTCAGTACCTTCGCCTCCCGCTCAGGAGGTGCGTGATTTCGTGGCACCAAGTACATCAGGGAGGCCCTTACAAATCACTTTGCAAGACATGGCTACTGTTATGACAGAAGTATTATCTAAATTGCCAGAATTAAGAGGCAAGCGCGATAGCTCTGGGTTAAGGACAGAGCGCGCGGATGAGGTGAGAGCCATGTCAGATACTGCATCACAGTTTGCAGAACATGAAGACGGAGAGCTTCATTCTGTGGGTGACGGATCTGATCCAGGGAGACTGGATTCAGAGATTTCTAATTTTAAATTTAAGCTAGAGAACCTCCGTATATTGCTAGGGGAGGTATTAGCGGCTCTGAATGATTGTAACACGGTTGCAATTCCAGAAAAATTATGTAGGTTGGATAGATACTATGCGGTACCGGTGTGTACTGACGTGTTTCCTATACCTAAAAGGCTTACAGAGATTATTAGCAAGGAGTGGGATAGACCTGGTGTGCCTTTTTCCCCTCCTCCCATATTTAGGAAAATGTTTCCTATAGACGCCACCGCACGAGACTTATGGCAGACGGTCCCTAAGGTGGAGGGAGCAGTTTCTACTTTAGCTAAGCGTACCACTATCCCGGTGGAAGATAGTTGTGCTCTTTCAGATCCAATGGATAAGAAATTAGAGGGTTACCTTAAGAAGATGTTTGTTCAACAAGGTTTTATCTTACAGCCCCTTGCATGCATTGCGCCTGTCACTGCTGCGGCGGCATTCTGGTTTGAGTCTCTGGAAGAGGCCATTCGCACTGCTCCATTGGATGAAATTATGAACAAGCTTAAAGCACTTAAGCTAGCTAATGCATTTGTTTCTGATGCCGTTGTACATTTAACCAAACTTACGGCTAAGAACTCCGGATTCGCCATCCAAGCGCGCAGAGCGCTATGGCTTAAATCCTGGTCAGCTGACGTGACTTCTAAATCAAAATTGCTTAATATTCCTTTCAAAGGGCAGACCTTATTCGGGTCGGCTTGAAAGAAATTATAGCTGACATTACGGGAGGTAAGGGCCATGCTCTACCTCAGGACAGGGCCAAATCAAAGGCCAAACAGTCTAATTTTCGTGCCTTTCGTAACTTCAAGGCAGGAGCAGCATCAACTTCCTCCGCTCCAAAACAGGAAGGAGCTGTTGCTCGTTACAGGCAGGGCTGGAAAGTTAACCAGTCCTGGAACAAGGGCAAGCAGGCCAAGAAACCTGCTGCTGCCCCTAAGACAGCATGAAGAGCGGGCCCCCTATCCGGAAACGGATCTAGTGGGGGGCAGACTTTCTCTCTTCGCCCAGGCTTGGGCAAGAGATGTCCAGGATCCCTGGGCGTTGGAGATAATATCTCAGGGATATCTACTGGACTTCAAAACTTCTCCTCCACGAGGGAGATTTCATCTTTCAAGGTTATCAGCAAACCAAATAAAGAAAGAGGCGTTTCTACGCTGTGTACAAGACCTCTTACTAATGGGGGTGATCCACCCAGTTCCGCGGACGGAACACGGGCAAGGATTCTATTCAAATCTATTTGTGGTTCCCAAGAAAGAGGGAACCTTCAGACCAATCTTGGACTTAAAAATCCTAAACAAATTCCTAAGAGTTCCATCATTCAAAATGGAAACTATTCGTACCATCCTTCCCATGATCCAAGAGGGTCAATACATGACCACAGTGGACTTAAAGGATGCCTACCTTCACATACCGATTCACAAGGATCATTATCGGTACCTAAGATTTGCTTTCCTAGACAGGCATTACCAGTTTGTAGCTCTTCCCTTCGGATTAGCTACGGCTCCAAGAATCTTTACAAAAGTTCTGGGCTCACTTCTAAGACCGCGAGGCATAGCGGTGACTCCGTACCTAGACGACATTCTGATACAAGCGTCAAGTTTTCAAACTGCCAAGTCTCATACAGAGATAGTTCTGGCATTTCTGAGGTTGCATGGGTGGAAGGTGAACGTGGAAAAGAGTTCTCTATTACCACTTACAAGGGTTCCCTTTCTAGGGACTCTTATAGATTCTGTAGAGATGAAAATTTACCTGACAGAGGCCAGGTTATCAAAGCTTCTAAATGCTTGCCATGTCCTTCATTCCATTTCACACCCGTCAGTAGCTCAGTGCATGGAAGTAATCGGCTTAATGGTAGCGGCAATGGACATAGTACCATTTGCGCGCCTGCATCTCAGACCGCTGCAATTGTGCATGCTAAGTCAGTGGAACGGGGATTACTCAGATTTGTCCCCCCTACTAAATCTGGATCAAGAGACCAGAGATTCTCTTCTATGGTGGCTTTCTCGGCCACATCTGTCCAAGGGGATGACCTTTTGCAGGCCAGATTGGACGATTGTAACAACAGACGCCAGCCTTCTAGGCTGGGGCGCTGTCTGGAACTCCCTGAAGGCTCAGGGACTATGGACTCAGGAGGAGAAACTCCTCCCAATAAATATTCTGGAATTAAGAGCAATATTCAATGCTCTCCTAGCTTGGCCTCAGTTACCAACTCTGAGGTTCATCAGATTTCAGTCGGACAACATCACGACTGTGGCTTACATCAACCATCAAGGGGGAACCAGAAGTTCCCTAGCGATGTTGGAAGTCTCAAAGATAATTCGCTGGGCAGAGTCTCACTCTTGCCACCTGTCAGCGATTTACATCCCAGGCGTGGAGAACTGGGAGGCGGATTTTCTAAGTTGCCAGACTTTTCATCCGGGGGAGTGGGAACTTCATCCGGAGGTCTTTGCTCAACTGATTCATCGTTGGGGCAAACCAGATCTGGATCTCATGGCGTCTCGCCAGAACGCCAAGCTTCCTTGTTACGGATCCAGGTCCAGGGACCCGGGAGCGGTGCTGATAGATGCTCTGACAGCCCCTTGGGTCTTCAACATGGCTTATGTGTTTCCACCATTTCCGATGCTTCCTCGTTTGATTGCCAAGATCAAACAGGAGAGAGCTTTGGTGATTCTGATAGCGCCTGCGTGGCCACGCAGGACCTGGTATGCAGACCTAGTGGACATGTCGTCCTGTCCACCGTGGTCTCTGCCTCTGAGACAGGACCTTCTAATTCAGGGTCCTTTCAACCATCCAAATCTAATTTCTCTGAGGCTGACTGCATGGAGATTGAACGCTTGATTTTATCAAAGCGTGGCTTCTCGGAGTCGGTTATTGATACCTTAATACAGGCTAGGAAGCCTGTTACCAGAAAAATTTACCATAAGATATGGCGTAAATATTTATATTGGTGCGAATCCAAGAGTTACTCATGGAGTAAGGTTAGGATTCCTAGGATATTGTCCTTTCTACAAGACGGTTTAGAAAAGGGCTTATCTGCTAGTTCGTTAAAGGGACAGATTTCTGCTCTGTCTATTCTTCCACACAAACGTCTGGCTGAAGTTCCAGACGTTCAGGCTTTTTGTCAGGCTTTAGCTAGGATTAAGCCTGTGTTTAAGACCGTTGCTCCGCCGTGGAGCTTAAACTTAGTTCTTAACGTTCTTCAAGGCATTCCATTTGAACCCCTTCATTCCATTGATATCAAGCTGTTATCCTGGAAGGTTCTGTTTTTGATGGCTATTTCCTCAGCTCGAAGAGTCTCTGAGTTATCTGCCTTACATTGTGATTCTCCTTATCTGATTTCTCATTCAGACAAGGTAGTTCTGCGTACTAAACCTGGGTTCTTACCTAAGGTAGTTACTAACAGGAATATCAATCAAGAGATTGTTGTTCCATCACTGTGTCCTAACCCTTCTTCAAAGAAGGAACGACTTTTGCATAATCTGGACGTAGTCCGTGCCCTGAAGTTCTATTTGCAGGCAACTAAAGATTTTCGTCAAACTTCTTCCCTGTTTGTCGTTTACTCTGGACAGAGAAGAGGTCAAAAGGCTTCGGCTACCTCTCTCTCTTTTTGGCTTCGTAGCATAATACGTTTAGCCTATGAGACTGCTGGACAGCAGCCTCCTGAAAGGATTACAGCTCATTCTACTAGAGCTGTGGCTTCCACCTGGGCCTTTAAAAATGAGGCCTCTGTTGAACAGATTTGCAAGGCTGCAACTTGGTCTTCACTTCACACTTTTTCAAAATTTTACAAATTTGACACTTTTGCTTCTTCGGAGGCTATTTTTGGGAGAAAGGTACTTCAGGCAGTGGTTCCTTCTGTTTAATGTTCCTGCCTTGTCCCTCCCTTCATCCGTGTACTTTAGCTTTGGTATTGGTATTCCATAAGTAATGGATGACCCGTGGACTGACTACACTTAACAAGAGAAAACATAATTTATGCTTACCTGATAAATTTATTTCTCTTGTAGTGTAGTCAGTCCACGGCCCGCCCTGTCTTTAAGGCAGATCTAAATTTTAATTAAACTCCAGTCACCACTGCACCCAATGGTTTCTCCTTTCTCGTCTGGTTTTGGTCGAATGACTGAATATGACATGTGAGGGGAGGAGCTATATAGCAGCTCTGCTTGGGTGATCCTCTTGCAGCTTCCTGTTAGGAAGAGATATATTCCATAAGTAATGGATGACCCGTGGACTGACTACACTACAAGAGAAATAAATTTATCAGGTAAGCATAAATTATGTTTTCTCAGAATTTAGGACAAGGAGGAAAGTGAGGCTGGCTCTAGAGGCAAAAAAAATGGCAGAAGGCACAGGAGGGTAAGGCAATAGCAACCAGCTTAGGAGGGGGACATCAGGAGAGGCGCCATGTGCTCTGTGGTGCTAGAGCCCCTCTTCACCAGTTGCTCCCAAAGGCTGTTTTGTCGGTATAACTATTGGTGCAGTTCTTGCATCTCACTATCTGCCTCTGCACCTGGAGACTTTCTTGATTGAATGAAGTAACAGCAGAAATAAAGGCCCTCATCCGTTCTCAGTCTGCTCCTTCCCCTTGTGCTATAGCATGTGGAGTTGTTGCAGCCTGTGGAAATTGTTGAGCCTTTGGTGGTAGAGCCACAGGTGTGGCACAAAGCACCGGTGATACAGGTAGTGGTGGTAAATGCTGTAGAGGCCTCATGGGTTGGGAGAGGTCCAGGGGCTGAGGGGAAAGGGCGTGTGCCCAAACTTCTCTCAGGGTGAGCATGGCATAGTTCTGCCTGGAGTCAGAGGGGACACATTGCGTACAAGACAGGGTATGGGTAGCTGATCCTGCATGTCATAAACTGGATCCCCATCTTCCTCCATGAGTCGCAAGAAGGACCCTCAATGGGTGGGAGAATCCTATTCTTCCCGCGGTTCCTCCTCATGAAGGGCCTCTTCACCCTGCTGCATGAAATAGAGAAATACAATTAAAATGTTAGGTCCGATAATACATAATAGTTGGCATCTTTTTATCAGTGAAAAGAAAACATGATTGAGATGTAACTTAAAAATTTGCTTCCCTTTAAATCTTTATGCTGTAATAAAGGGGTTAAGCCCATAGTAGAAACACCCCTTGGTGTCAGTAGCACTGGTTACACAGCTGAATTGTTTGACTAGTGCTTCTGATTGGAAAATCAGCACTTTCAGCAAGGGACCTGTAGTTACTGAGATTATGTATTGCCAGAAATACATCAAACATGTGTCTTGTTTTTTATAAAAATAAAAAAAACATTACAAATACTGAAAATACTTTAAACTTATAAGACTGCCCTTCAAAACATGCTGCAGTCATCCCTTCCTCCTGAGACACTGGATCCGGCCTATTCATCCTCAGCCATTCGAGATCACAGCAGCTCCTCCCAACCACTATAAATCAGTGCTTGACAAACTTGTTTAAAAATTAGGAGCGAGTAAGAATATTTAAGAGCCAGGCATATTTGTA
>NC_069509.1:120939079-120994079 GCF_027579735.1 Bombina bombina
ACCTGCATCTCCCGCCCGGGAGGTGCGTGATATTATGGCGCCTTGTACATCTGGGCGGCCATTACAGATAACATTACAAGATATGGCTACTGTTATGACTGAAGTTTTGTCTAAATTACCAGAACTAAGAGGCAAGCGTGATCACTCTGGGGTGAGAACAGAGTGCGCTGACAATACTAGGGCCATGTCTGATACTGCGTCACAGCTTGCAGAGCATGAGGACGGAGAGCTTCATTCTGTGGGTGACGGTTCTGATCCAAACAGATTGGATTCAGATATTTCAAATTTTAAATTTAAATTGGAGAACCTCCGTGTATTACTAGGGGAGGTTTTAGCAGCTCTCAATGATTGTAACACCGTTGCAATACCAGAGAAACTGTGTAGGTTGGATAAATACTTTGCGGTACCGGCGAGTACTGACGTTTTTCCTATACCTAAGAGACTAACTGAAATTGTTACTAAGGAGTGGGATAGACCCGGTGTGCCGTTCTCACCCCCTCCAATATTTAGAAAGATGTTTCCAATAGACGCCACCACTCGGGACTTATGGCAAACGGTCCCTAAGGTGGAGGGAGCAGTTTCTACTTTAGCTAAGCGTACCACTATCCCGGTGGAGGATAGCTGTGCTTTTTCAGATCCAATGGATAAAAAATTAGAGGGTTACCTTAAGAAAATGTTTGTTCAACAAGGTTTTATATTGCAACCCCTTGCATGTATCGCGCCGATTACGGCTGCGGCAGCATTTTGGATTGATTCTCTGGAAGAGAACCTTAGTTCAGCTACGCTAGACGACATTACGGACAGGCTTAGAGTCCTTAAACTAGCTAATTCATTCATTTCGGAGGCCGTAGTACATTTAACCAAACTTACGGCTAAGAACTCAGGATTCGCCATCCAGGCACGTAGGGCGCTGTGGCTAAAATCCTGGTCAGCTGATGTTACTTCTAAGTCCAAATTACTTAATATACCTTTCAAGGGGCAGTCTTTATTTGGGCCCGGTTTGAAAGAAATTATCGCTGACATTACAGGAGGTAAGGGCCACGCCCTACCTCAAGACAAAGCCAAAGCTAAGGCTAGACAGTCTAATTTTCGTCCCTTTCGGAATTTCAAAACAGGAGCAGCATCAACCTCCACTGCACCAAAACAGGAGGGAGCTGTTGCTCGTTACAGGCAAGGCTGGAAGCCTAACCAGTCCTGGAACAAGGGCAAACAGGCCAGGAAACCTGCTGCTGCCCCAAAGACAGCATGAACCGAGAGCCCCCGATCCGGGACCGGATCTAGTGGGGGGCAGACTTTCTCTCTTCGCCCAGGCCTGGGCAAGAGATGTTCAGGATCCCTGGGCGCTAGAGATCATATCTCAGGGATACCTTCTAGACTTCAAATTATCTCCCCCAAGAGGGAGATTTCATCTGTCAAGGTTGTCAACAAACCAGATAAAGAAAGAAGCGTTTCTACGCTGTGTACAAGATCTGTTATTAATGGGAGTGATCCATCCGGTTCCGCGGTCGGAACAAGGACAAGGGTTCTACTCAAACCTGTTTGTGGTTCCCAAAAAAGAGGGAACTTTCAGGCCAATCTTAGATTTAAAGATTCTAAACAAATTCCTAAGAGTTCCATCGTTCAAAATGGAAACTATTCGGACAATCTTACCCATGATCCAAAAGGGTCAGTACATGACCACAGTGGATTTAAAAGATGCTTACCTTCACATACCGATTCACAAAGATCATCACCGGTATCTACGGTTTGCCTTCCTAGACAGGCACTACCAGTTTGTAGCTCTTCCATTCGGATTGGCTACGGCTCCAAGAATCTTCACAAAGGTTCTGGGTGCCCTTCTGGCGGTACTAAGACCGCGAGGGATTTCGGTAGCTCCGTACCTAGACGACATTCTAATACAAGCTTCAAGCTTTCAAACTGCCAAGTCTCATACAGAGTTAGTTTTGGCATTTCTAAGGTCGCATGGATGGAAAGTGAACGAAAAGAAGAGTTCTCTTTTTCCTCTCACAAGAGTTCCATTCTTGGGGACTCTTATAGATTCTGTAGAAATGAAGATTTACCTGACAGAAGACAGGTTAACAAAGCTTCAAAATGCATGCCGTGTCCTTCATTCCATTCAACACCCGTCAGTAGCTCAATGCATGGAGGTGATCGGCTTAATGGTAGCGGCAATGGACATAGTACCTTTTGCACGCCTACACCTCAGACCGCTGCAATTGTGCATGCTAAGTCAGTGGAATGGGGATTACTCAGATTTGTCCCCTACTCTGAATCTGAATCAAGAGACCAGAAATTCTCTTCTATGGTGGCTTTATCGGCCACACCTGTCCAGGGGGATGCCATTCAGCAGGCCAGACTGGACAATTGTAACAACAGACGCCAGCCTACTAGGTTGGGGCGCTGTCTGGAATTCTCTGAAGGCTCAGGGACTATGGAATCAGGAGGAGAGTCCCCTTCCAATAAACATTCTGGAATTGAGAGCAGTTCTCAATGCCCTTCTGGCTTGGCCCCAATTAACAACTCGGGGGTTCATCAGGTTTCAGTCGGACAACATCACGACTGTAGCTTACATCAACCATCAGGGAGGGACAAGAAGCTCCCTAGCAATGATGGAAGTATCAAAGATAATTCGCTGGGCAGAGTCTCACTCTTGCCACCTGTCAGCAATCCACATCCCGGGAGTGGAGAACTGGGAGGCGGATTTCTTGAGTCGCCAGACTTTTCATCCGGGGGAGTGGGAACTTCATCCGGAGGTCTTTGCCCAAATACTTCGACGTTGGGGCAAACCAGAGATAGATCTCATGGCGTCTCGCCAGAACGCCAAACTTCCTCACTACGGGTCCAGATCCAGGGATCCGGGAGCGGTTCTGATAGATGCTTTGACAGCACCTTGGAACTTCGGGATGGCTTATGTGTTTCCACCCTTCCCGCTGCTTCCTCGATTGATTGCCAAAATCAAACAGGAGAGAGCATCAGTGATTCTAATAGCGCCTGCATGGCCACGCAGGACTTGGTATGCAGATCTAGTGGACATGTCATCCTGTCCGCCTTGGTCTCTACCTCTAAGACAGGACCTTCTGATACAGGGTCCATTCAAACATCAAAATCTAACTTCTCTGAAGCTGACTGCTTGGAAATTGAACGCTTGATTTTATCAAAACGGGGTTTTTCTGAGTCGGTTATTGATACCCTGATACAGGCTAGGAAGCCTGTTACCAGAAAGATTTACCATAAAATATGGCGTAAATACCTATACTGGTGCGAATCCAAACGTTACTCCTGGAGTAAGGTTAGGATCCCTAGGATATTGTCCTTTCTACAAGAAGGTTTAGAAAAGGGTTTATCAGCTAGTTCATTAAAGGGACAGATTTCAGCTCTGTCCATCTTGTTACACAGGCGTCTGTCAGAAAATCCAGACGTCCAGGCCTTTTGTCAGGCTTTAGCTAGGATCAAGCCTGTGTTTAAAGCTGTTGCTCCGCCATGGAGTTTAAACTTAGTTCTTAACGTTTTACAGGGTGTTCCGTTTGAACCCCTTCATTCCATTGATATAAAATTGTTATCTTGGAAAGTTCTGTTTTTAATGGCTATTTCCTCGGCTCGAAGAGTCTCTGAGTTATCAGCCTTACATTGTGATTCTCCTTATCTGATTTTTCACTCAGACAAGGTAGTTCTGCGTACTAAACCTGGGTTCTTACCTAAGGTAGTCACTAACAGGAATATCAATCAAGAGATTGTTGTTCCATCCTTGTGTCCAAATCCTTCTTCAAAGAAGGAACGTCTTCTACACAATCTGGATGTAGTTCGTGCCCTCAAGTTCTACTTGCAGGCAACTAAAGATTTTCGCCAAACTTCTTCCCTGTTTGTCGTTTATTCTGGACAGAGGAGAGGTCAAAAAGCTTCTGCTACCTCTCTCTCTTTTTGGCTTCGTAGCATAATACGTTTAGCCTATGAGACTGCTGGACAGCAGCCTCCTGAAAGAATTACAGCTCACTCCACTAGAGCTGTGGCTTCCACTTGGGCCTTTAAGAATGAGGCCTCTGTTGAACAGATTTGCAAGGCTGCAACTTGGTCTTCGCTTCATACTTTTTCCAAATTTTACAAATTTGACACTTTTGCTTCTTCGGAGGCTATTTTTGGGAGAAAGGTTCTTCAGGCAGTGGTTCCTTCTGTATAATGAGCCTGCCTATCCCTCCCGTCATCCGTGTACTTTTGCTTTGGTATTGGTATCCCAGAAGTAATGATGACCCGTGGACTGATCACACATAACAGAAGAAAACATAATTTATGCTTACCTGATAAATTCCTTTCTTCTGTTGTGTGATCAGTCCACGGCCCGCCCTGTTTTAAGGCAGGTAAATATCTTTTAAATTATACTCCAGTCACCACTTCACCCTTGGTTACTCCTTTCTCGTTGATTCTTGGTCGAATGACTGGGACTGACGTAGAGGGGAGGAGCTATATGCAGCTCTGCTGGGTGAATCCTCTTGCATTTCCTGTTGGGGAGGAGTTATATCCCAGAAGTAATGATGACCCGTGGACTGATCACACAACAGAAGAAAGGAATTTATCAGGTAAGCATAAATTATGTTATTATATATATATATATATATATATATATAATAAAAATTGATTTCATAACGAATTTGATGCCGCGAGAAGCCACGCCCCCAAGCCACGCCCAGGCCACGCCCCAGACCACGCCCTCTCCACGCCCACTTAAAAAGTGTCCAGGAATTTTCTGGACAAAAGGTGGCAACCCTAAGTGTAGGCCTAAGTGTATATTTAATTAAACTATGTATGTATATGTAGTTGTGTACCTAAACAAATACAAGTATATAATTTAACTGTATATGAATATACATATGGGGGCCTATTTATCAAGCTCTGTATGGTGCTTGAAGAGCCGTGTTTTTGGCGATCTTCAGACTTAAATTTCAAAGACTAAGAAAGATAGCCATAAAACAACTGCTACATTGGACACTACAGCTTGAGTCAGATAATATATAACAGTAGCTTAAAGGAGATAGATTCCAGAGACTCTCAACAGTAAGTAACTGTGACACTATATTTATACAATATAGAGTTACAACATAATTTTCATCTTATTTAAAGGGGAATAACAATACAAAATACCAATTAGTGATACTAGCTTAATATATATTGATATAGCGATGAGACATGTATGTATGCACTAATGGTAGTATGAGTTCACAAAATTCATTCTGACATATGGGAAGTATATCACAGGCCACCAGGAGGAGTTAAAGAGAACACAACCAGAGCACTTAAAGGGATAGTAAACCCACATTTTTTCTTTCATGATTCAGATAGAGCATGCAATTTTAAGCAACTTTCTAATTTACTCCTATTTTTTTTTCTCGTTCTCATGGTATCTTTTTTTGAAAAAGCAGGAATCGGAGCTAAGGAGCCGACCCATTTTTGGTTCAGCACCCTGGATAGTGCTTGCTGTTTGATGGCTACATTTATCCACCAATCAGCAAGCGCAACCCAGGCGCTAAACCAACAATGAGTCGGTTTCTAAGCTTACATTCTTGGTTTTCAAATAAAGATAGCAAGAGAACAAAGAAAATGTGATAATAGGAGTAATTTAGAAAGTTGCTTAAAGGGATACTAAACCCAATTTTTTTATTTGATGATTCAGATACAGCATGCAATTTTAAGCAACATTCTAATTTACTCCTATTATTATTTTTTCTTCGTTCTCTTGCTATCTTTATTTAAAAAGCAGAAATGTAAAGCTAAGGAGCCAGCCCATTTTTGGTTCAAAACTATCTGAATCATGAAAGAAAACATTTGTGTTTAGTATCCCTTTAACTAACAGTTCTTCTTCCCCTTCCTCACAGTAGTTATTTGCCTTGTCTAGGAGGTAGGCAGAAATAGTGCTCTACAAAAGTGTCTTAAAAACCAACCCTCAATGGATAGTTCCTAGAAGAGAAGGTAGAGGAGTAATTTGCAGTCCTTATTAAGTCTCATAGCTTGAATGTTGGACTAAGTAGACCTGGGTTTGCAGGGAAGTTCCATAGCCTCCTCCTGTTGGCCATGAGGTACTCATATATGTGCCCTTTTCCTGTCAGTTTCAGTGTGAGAGGACCTAAATGCTGTGATTATAGGATCTGCAGGAGATCTAGAAGGGAGAAATAGAGGCACCACATAGAGAGTACAATCTTGAACAGAAGTGACAAAAGGAGACCCAAAGTCTCTATTGAATAGCCTCTCACCAGATGTTGCGGCACAACCGGAGTGCCAAACCAACCGGCACAGGACCTTCTCAGTCGCCCGTAGGACTCAGCGGCAGCTTCAAGGCACGTCCCAACGGAGCAGGTACCAGGGCTATCCAATCGGAGAAACTGTAAGGCCAAAAGTCAGCAAGTCTCAGATTCGTTAAAAGCACAGAGGAGCACGGGTAGTGTAAAAGTACAATCTTTATTTTGTACACAGTGTCAATAGCGAGGCGTTTCTCAACATAAAATCACAGCTGTTGTATCTGATGTAGCCTGATGAAACAGCTGTGATTTTATGCTGAAAAAGGCGTCTCTATTGACACTGTGTACAAAATAAAGATTGTACTTTTACACTACCCGTGCTCCTCTGTGATTTTAACAATTCTGAGACTTGCTGACTTTTGGCCTTACGGTTTCTCCGATTGGATAGCCCTGGTACCTGGGACCTGCTCCGTTGGGACGTGCCTTGAAGCTGCCGCTGAGTCCTACGGGCGACTGAGAAGGTCCCGTTCTGTTTGGTTTGGCACTCCGGTTGTGCCACAACATCTGGTGAGAGGCTATTCAATAGGGAGTTTGGGTCTCCTTTTGTCACTTCTGTTCAAGATTGTACTGCTCTATGTGGCGCCTCTATTTCTCCCTTCTAGATCTCCTGTGAATCATCATCTGATAAGAGAGCAGCCTTCTACCGTTCACGATTGCATCTCCTGTATGGTCCCGAGCGCACCTCCTGTGAGGAATCCTCCATCCCCTCTGTGTATCTCCTATGATTATAGGATCTGCAGCAGGGTTAGTATTTTTTTCTGCTGCGACTCTGACTTTAGATTCTCATTAAGAGTGCAGGTACCTCATCTAGCTGGTTAGCGGCAGGAAGAGTAAGACTCGCTAACTGAAGCATTAGTGGTGGTGCAGATAGGGGTTAGATTTGTCTCTGGCTACGTATTTAACACATCCGTCCCTTTCTCAGGGGGGTGTGATACATTATAGTCCCTACAGCGCTCCTATAAGGGTTTAGACCATCTATGTAAGAGTAACAATATCTTTATGTCTCACACAACAAGATTAGAGGATCACAACTGCAGAAACTACAGAACCTTGTTAAATGTGTTTGTATGTCAGCAGAGGTAAAAGGATACTTAGCAATGTAGACAAAGTATCAATACTCTAGTGACAGGAGTTGATTTTGAAATATATACTGGTATATCTGTGACGACACGCTAGTGGGCGTGGTCACCGCAACCTTGCTTGATAGGAACTAAAAAGGACTCTTTAGTAAAGTTCACTTCAGGTAGTATAAAGCAGTAAAAACATCAGTTCCAATTACATATAAAGTGATCAGAGGATCAGAATGATACAGACCAGAGGTTCCCAGGAAACTAAGGAGGTGTTGTGCACGGTCCGGTAATCTCAGGAGAGAGAGCTGAATGCACAAGTGTTGTCCGGTCTTTGATAGAGGTAAGCTGGTGTCTGAAAATACACAAACTGTGGAAAGCTGCAAACTTAGAAAGCTGCAACCTGCAGCACGAAGGGAGACTCTGTAAATGAAGTGTAGGCTTTGGAAATAGCTGCACAGAGTGTATCACTGCAGTAAGCTGAGCCGGTAACAGGAGCTGAGCTAGAGAGCTCAGCTGTGTTCACAGGAAACACACAAATTACTAGGCACCTGAGAAGGGGTGTGTGTAGAATAAATAGTGCTAGGGGAAAAAGATATTGTAGCCCTTAAAGAGACAGTCACCCTGACAGGCTCCCCCTCTCAAGGCAGCTGCCCTACAGCTGCGAATCGTGGTCAGTCTGGATGTCGCCTATGGAAATATGAAATCAGACGAGGTGCATGGATATTAGTAGAGGGTTCCCAAGAATCCTTCTCAGGTGTATACCCCTTCCAACGAATAAGGTATTCCAATATTCCATTCACCAATAGGGAGTCGAGAATCCGTTCAACTTCATACTCTTGGTCATTGTCACCCAACTCGGTGGGGGGATTAGGATCGGGTTGACCTCTAATCGGATAATAAGTTTTAAGAAGTGAGACATGAAACGGATGGATACTATACGAGGATGGAAGTTTGAGAGTCATGGCATTCTGATTCATAACCTTGGATACCACAAAAGGACCGATAAATAAGTCACTAAGTTTGTTACATGGGGTTTTTAGTTTGATGTACTTAGTACAGAGCCTAACCTTGTCTCCTGGTTTATAAGTAGGTGAGGGTCGCCGTTTGGAATCATAATAGCGTTTTTGATGTTATGCTCTGTTACTTTTGAGTTGCTGGAACAGTTCCATCAGAGAGTTATTAGTGTCGTCTACTTGGGGACAAGTAGTATTTGGTTGAGGGTAGAGCTGAAATGTGCGATGGAAGCCATAGTTTGCATAGAAAGGGGATACGGTAGTTGTGGTATTCTGTGCATTGATATATGCGTATTCAGCCATAGGTAAACTGGTTGACCATAGATCTTGTTGATGTGAGCAGTAACATCTCAAATACTGCTCCAGCCATTGATTCACCCTCTCTGTTTGACCGTTGGTCTGAGGATGGAAAGAAGTGCTGTATCTGTGTTGGACCTGCATGTTGTCACATAACTGTCTCCAAAAACGGGAGGTGAACTGGGTGCCTCTGTCCGAAACAATTGTCTGTGGTAAACCATGAAGTTTTACTATATTGTTGAGAAAAAGTTGAGCTGTTTCCGCAGAAGTTGGTAACTTATGGTAAGGTAGGAAGTGCTCCATTTTTGTTAGTAAATCTACTACAACTAGAATAGTATTATGTTTGTTTGAAAAGGGAAGATCTACTATAAAGTCCATGCCAATGATTTGCCATGGCCTCTCCAGAATAGGAAGTGGTATTAAGTATCCGTAGGGACGATTCTTTTCTGTCTTGGATACTGAACATATGGGACAAGAGAGGATGAACTCCCTTACAGTTTGTTGAATATGTGGCCACCAGAAAGTTCTCTTGATAAACTCTTCAGTCTTATTAATTCCCAGATGTCCTACCATAGGGGACTCATGATGAGCCTTCAAAACAGAAAGCCGAAGAGATGGAGGGACATAAAGTTTATTTTCAAAGTAATAGAACCCATCTGCCTCAAGATGTAGATTGTCTGGAAGGTGTGTTTCTTCTTTTTGACTATCTTGAAGTATTTGAGGGAAACTGGGTGATAATCCCAGAAAACATTCCTGTGGTATAACTGTGGTAAGTATAGTTGTAGGATTTGGTCTTTTATCTCTCCTGGATAATGCATCAGCTTTGCCATTTTTACTCCCAGGCCTGTAAGTGATATGGTAAGAGAATCAGGAGAAGAACAGGCTCCACCTGACTTGTCTGGCAGACAAAGTTTTATTGGTTTGTAGATATTCTATATTTTTGTGGTCCATGTAGATCTGAATGGGGACCTTAGTACCCTCAAATAAATGTCGCCAGTGTTCCAGAGATGCTTTGATGACGAGCAGTTCTTTTTCTCCGATAGGATAATTTATTTCTGCTGTGGACATTACTCTGGAGTAGTATGCTATGGGATGCAGGGGATCCTGAGGAGTCTTGCGTTGTGATAACACAGAACCTAGGGCGTAATCTGAAGCATCCACCTCCAGAATAAATTGTAACTCTGGATTTGGGAATTGTAAGATTGGGGCTTCTGTAAAGGATTTCTTTAGGAAATTAAAACTGTCCTGGACCTTGGAGTTCCATCGGAAAGGTATGGTATTACTGGTGAGTGATGTCAGGGGTTTTGTGATAGAAGAAAAGCCTTTTATGAACTTTCAGTAATAATTTGCGAATCCCAGAAACCTCTGTAATTCTTTCTTAGATGATGGTTCTGGCCAATTTGTGATGGCATCGACTTTGGCACTGTCCATTTCAATTCCTTTTGGAGATATATGATAACCTAAAAAGTAAATTTCAGAGGTATGGAAAAGGCATTTCTCGGGTTTTGTGTAAAGTTGATGTTCTCGCAAATGTGACAGGACCCATCTGACGTGTTTCTTGTGATCTTCCAGGTTATTCGACTATATAAGTATGTCATTGAGATAGACTACTATACAGATATCAAGCAAATCCCTGAAGATATAGTTAATTAGATACTGAAAAGTGGCGGGTGCGTTGCAGAGTCCGAATGGCATCACAGTGTACTCGTACAACCCGTAGCGAGTCCTAAAAGCTTTGAGCCATTCGTCCCCTTCTCTTATTCGCACTAAATTATACGCTCCCCTTAGATCTAATTTGGTGAATATGCAAGCTTGACTGAGTCGTTCTATGAGTTCTGGGATCAACGGTAGTGGATACCGATTTTTTTATTGTCCTTTTATTGAGTTCTCTGTAGTCTATGATAGGTCTGAGGGAGCTATCCTTGTTCTTGACAAAAAATATTCCTGCCCCTGCTGGGGAGGTTGAAGGTCTTATGAAACCTTTACGTAAGTTTTCCGCTGTGTAATCTTTTAGATGGTCTAATTTGGGTTGGAAAAGAGGATAGATGTGTCCGTAAGGTATGGATGATCCTGGGATTAGTTGAATCGGACAATCGTACACCCGATGAGGGGGTAGGGATTCTGCCTCTTTTTTGCTGAAGACATCTATGAAGTCACTATATTCAGTAGGTAAGTTGAAATCCGAGACTTGAAGTATACTTGTGTATGGGAAACATGTTTTTAAACAGTAATCTGAAGTGAATTGAACATTCAAAATATCCCAGTAAATCGTAGGTTGGTGTGTTTGTAGCCAATGGAGACCTAGTACTATTGGAATCATGGGAGAGGAGATAATATCGAAGGAAATAAACTCTACATGAGCAGTCTTAGTAGTTACCTTTAAAGGTACAGTTTGGTGAGTGATAGGACCGGTATTAATTAACGAACCGTCAATAACTCTGATGGAGACTGGGTTAGGTTTCTGAATAACTGGAATTTTATTTCTATATACAAGTGAGGAATATATAAAACATGCATAAGCTCCAGAGTCTATGATGGCTTCACTGTGGAGTTGGTGGTGATCCCAATGCAGAGAGAGAGACAAAGTACAATAAGCATTATTCGTGATTTTTGCAGTTAAACAGGATTGTTTATAATAGAACTTACTCTTCCTTTGTCTCTGCAGGATGGGGCACTCATTAACAGCATGACTGGGAGATGCACAATACATACAGAGATTTTTTATTCTGCGTCGCTGTCTCTCTTCTGGTTGTAACGGTCCCTTTGTGAAGCCTATGTCCATAGGCTCTGCTGTAGTATTAACTGTAGATCTAGGATAGTAGGAAGCTCCTTTTCCCAGAGTGTCTAACCCTTGCTTCTCCATTCTCCTTTCCCTTAATCTTCAGTCAATCTGTATACTGAGATTCATCAATGTTTTTAAGGTTTTGGGTAAATCTATGCGGGCTAATTCGTCTTTTATAGACTCTGAGAGTCCTAGTCGGTACTGATTCCTAAGTGCTATGTCAGTCCATTCAGTATCTCTTGCATACTGTTTAAACTCTGTAAGATATTCTTCTACATGCCTCTTTCCCTGTTTGAGAGACCTCATATGAGTTTCTGCAGTAAGCTGCTTGTTAGTATCTTCGTATAATAATCTAATTTCTTTAAAGAAGTCTTCGAGAGATGCGAGTATTGGGTGATCATGCTCAAAAAAGGAATCAGCCCAAATCCTAGGTTCCTCTCTGAGGTAAGATATGACCGTTAGGACTTTAACTCGTTCAGTAGTGTAAGTCTTGGGCTTAAGTGAAAACAATAGATTACAGGCATTTTTAAACTGTCTGAACGTGGTTCTGTCACCAGAGAATTTTTCTGGCATAGAAACTTGAGGTTCAGGTGCGTTATCTGAAGAGTTTAACTTGTTAGTCATAGTATCCTTAATTATACCACAAAGATTTTCATTTTGCACTTGTACCTCTCTCAGCCCCTGTGAGAGCTGATCGACTCTTTGTGAGAGGGCATATACCACTTGTGGCAATTCTGCTGGATCCATGACAAGGCCTAGTAATATGTAAGAGTAACAATATCTTTATGTTTCACACAACAAGATTAGAGGATCACTACTGCAGAAACTACATTAAATGTTCATGCCCTGTTAAGTGTGTTTGTATGTCAGCAGAGGTAAAAGGATACTTAGCAATGTAGACAAAGTATCAATACTCTAGTGACAGGAGTTGATTTTGAAATATATACTGGTATATCTGTGACGACACACTAGTGGGCGTGGTCACCGCAACCTTGCTTGATAGGAACTAAAAAGGACTCTTTAGTAAAGTTCACTTCAGGTAGTATAAAGCAGTAATAACATCAGTTCCAATTACATATAAAGTGATCAGAGGATCAGAATGATACAGACCAGAGGTTCCCAGGAAACTAAGGAGGAGTTGTGCACGGTCCGGTAATCTCAGGAGAGAGAGCTGAATGCACAAGTGTTGTCCGGTCTTTGATAGAGGTAAGCTGGTGTCCGAAAATACACAAACTGTGGAAAGCTGCAAACTTAGAAAGCTGCAACCTGCAGCACGAAGGGAGACTCTGTAAATGAAGTGTAGGCTTTGGAAATAGCTGCACAGAGTGTATCACTGCAGTAAGCTGAGCCGGTAACAGGAGCTGAGCTAGAGAGCTCAGCTGTGTTCACAGGAAACACACAAATTACTAGGCACCTGAGAAGGGGTGTGTGTAGAATAAATAGTGCTAGGGGAAAAAGATATTGTAGCCCTTAAAGAGACAGTCACCCTGACAATCTACTAGTGACATATAACATAGCTAGGGTGAGATGGATCAACGGGGAGCTGAAGAGCATTCTGAAGGTTTATTGATACAAATAAATGTTTATTATGTAAATTGAACATGGTTTGTCCACTGACACTGGAGAGGTTTATTGATACAAATAAATGTTTATTATGTAAATCGAACATAGTTTGTCCACCGGTGTAGCTCTGCAGTCCCTGTTTAACATCTGTACTGCAGTCTCACTCTGTGGCTTCTAACCTCCAGAACTCTGTATCCTCCCCTGCCCCACTTCCTCTGCCTCAGATGACGGCATGGATACTACAGTATGCCCATCTGATTCCCCCCACCTCTCCAAGTAGTAAACCCTAATGTGCAAATTCAGTGCTCGGTCCACACCTGTCCCTATGTCTCAGGGTGGCATGAATTCATTGCCTCAAGAATTTGCTTCTCAGCTGCAATTTGCAGTATAGCCAGCTTTGGGAACATTGCCACCCTCAAGTAAGCACAAGAGGAAGGCTAAACATTGTCCCCAGAATCTAAAGTCAGTGATCCTGCTGGTGGGTTTTCTGCCAGAACATTACAACTTTCTGATGATTCCTTGTCTAGGCAAACTTTCATCCTCTGATTCTCATAGAGTCAGACATAGAGGATGAGGATATTACCTTCAGATTTAAGATGGAACACCTCAGGTATTTGCTTAACCCCTTAGTGATCAGACCATTTTTCAATTTTCTTACCGTTAAGGATAAGGGCTATTTTTACATTTCTGCGGTGTTTGTGTTTAGCTGTAATTTTCCTCTTACTCATTTACTGTACCCAAACATATTATGTATCGTTTCTCTCGCCATTAAATGGACTTTCTAAAGATATCATTTTCATCATATCTTATAATTTACTATAAAAATATTATAAAAGATGATGAAAAAAAATTGAAAAAAACCCACACTTTTTCTAACTTTGACCCCCAAAATCTTACACATCTACAACCACCAAAAAACACCCGTGCTAAATTTTGTCCGGAGTTTAGAAATACCCAATGTTTACATATTATTTGCTCTTTTTGCAAGTTGTAGGGCAATAAGTACAAGTAGCTCTTTGCTATTTCCAAACCATTTTTTTTTCTACAAAATTAGCGATAGTTACATTGTAACTTTAATATATCTGTCAGGAATCCCTGAATAACCCTTCATGTATATATTTGTTTTTAGTAGACAACCCAAAGTATTGATCTAGGCCTATTTTGGTATATTTCATGCCACTATTTCACCGCCAAATGTGGTCAAATAAAAAAAAATCATTCACTTTTTCACTAACTTTAGGTTTCTCACTGAAATTATTTACAAACAGCTTGTGCAATTATGGCACAAATGGTTGTAAATGCTTCTCTGGGATCCCCTTTGTTCAGAAATATCAGACATAAATGGCTTTGGCATTGCTTTTTGGTAATTAGGAGGCCGCTAAATGCCGCTGAGCACCACACTTGTATTATGCTCAGCAGTGAAGGGGTTAATTTTAGCTTTAGTGTAGAGATCAGCCTCCCACCTGACACATCCCACCCCTGATCCCTCCCTGACCCTCTCAAGCAGCTCTCTTCCCTCCCCCATCTCACAATTGTCACTGCTATCTTAACTCCTTAACGACCGAGGACGTGCCAGGAACGTCCTACAAAAAAACACCCTAACGACCAAGGACGTTCCTGGCACGTCTTCTGGTCTTTCAAGCGGTGAAAGCGATCCTGATCGCTTCCAGACGCTTTTATGGTATTGCAGTGATGCCTCGATATTGAGGCATCCTGCAATACCAATTTTTTACTCTGTGGCCCTCTTTGCACCAGTAGCGATAGTGCCGATCGATCATCGTTGGTGGGTGGGAGCATTGGCGGTTGGGCGGCCCATCGCTACCCAGCATCTGGTTCCTCAATGTGCACGCTGGGTGCCGGGAGCATGCGGTGGGGCGCGCGCAGCAACCACTGCCATCAATGAAAGTGAATGGGGAGGAGGGAGAGGGAGGGAGGGGGGTTTTGACGGGGGGCTGCTACACTACAGAAATTTTTTTATTTTTTTTTTTTAAAAAAAAACCCTTTTTTTGGAGCAAAATGGGTACTGGCAGACAGCTGCCAGTACCCAAGATAGCGGCACATAGGTAGCGGGGGAGGGCTGTTTGGGGGAGATCAGTGAGGTTGGGGGGTCCATCAAAGCTACATAATTATTATTTTTTTTAAATAAAAAAAAAAAAACCTTTTATTTTAGTACTGGCAGACTTTCTGCCAGTACTCAAGATGGCAGGGACAATTGTGGGGTGGGGGAGGGAAAAGAGCTGTATGGGAGGGATCAGGGGGTGGGATGTGTCAGGTGGGAGGCTGATCTCTACACTAAAGCTAAAATTAACCCTGCAAGCTCCCTACAAACTACCTAATTAACCCCTTCACTGCTGGGCATAATACAAGTGTGGTGCACAGCGGCATTTAGCCGCCTTTTAATTGCCAAAAAGCAATGCCAAAGCCATATATGTCTGCTATTTTTGAACAAAGGGGATCCCAGAGAAGCATTTACAAGCATTTGTGCCATAATTGCACAAGCTGTTTGTAAATAATTTCTGTGAGAAACCTAAAGTTTGTGAAAAAGTTTGTGAAAAAGTGAACGATTTTTTTTATTTGATTGAATTTGGCGGTGAAAAGGTTGTGTGAAATATATCAAAATGTGCCTAGATCAATACT
Organism: Bombina bombina; assembly: GCF_027579735.1. Lineage (NCBI taxonomy): Eukaryota > Metazoa > Chordata > Amphibia > Anura > Bombinatoridae > Bombina > Bombina bombina. The sequence continues at coordinate 120,954,726 of NC_069509.1, forward strand.
TTGGGTTGTCTGCTACACTACACTAAAGCTAAAATTAACCCTTCAAGCTCCCTACAAGCTCCCTAATTAACCCCTTCTCTGCTGGGCATAATACACGTGTGGTGCGCAGCAGCATTTAGCGGCCTCCTAATTCCCAAACGCCAAAGCCATATATGTCTGCTATTTCTGAACAAAGGGGATCCCAGAGAAGCATTTTCAACCATTTGTGCCATAATTGCACAAGCTGTTTGTAAATAATTTCAGGGAGAAACCTAAAATTGTGAAAAATTTAACGATTTTTTTTATTTGATCGCATTTGGCGGTGAAATGGTGGCATAAAATATACCAAAATGGGCCTAGATCAACACTTGGGGGTGTCTTCTACACTAAAGCTAAAATTAACCTTACACGCTCCCTACAAGCTCCCTAATTAGCCCCTTCACTGCTGGGCATAATATATGTGTGGTGCGCAGCGGCATTTAGTGGCCTTCTAATTACCATAAAGCAATACCAAAGCCATATATGTCTGCTATTTCTGAACAAAGGGGATCACAGAGAAGCATTTACAACCATTTATGCCATAATTGCACAAGCTGTTTGTAAATAATTTCAGTGAGAAACCTAAAGTTTGTGAAAAAATTTGTGAAAAAGTGAACGTTTTTTTTTAATTTGATCGCATTTGGCGGTGAAATGTGTCATGTAATATACAAAAATGGGCCTAGATCAATACTTTGGGTTGTCTACTAAAAAAATATATATAAATGTCAAGGGATATTCAGGGATTCCTGACAGATATCAGTGTTCCATTGTAACTAGCGCTAATTTTGAAAAAAAAAAAATGGTTTGGAAATAGCAAAGTGCTACTTGTATTTATAGCCCTATAACTTACAAAAAAGCAAAGAAAATGTAAACATTGAGTATTTCTAAACTCAGGACAAAATTTAGAAACTATTTAGCATAGGAGTTTTTTTTGGTGGTTGTAGATGTGGAACAGATTTTGGGGGTCAAAGTTAGAAAACGTGTGTTTTTTAATTTTTTCCTCATATTTTATAAAAAAATTTATAGTAAATTATAAGATATGATGAAAATAATGGTATCTTTAAAAAGTCAATTTAATGGCGAGAAAAACAGTATATAATATGTGTGGGTACAGTAAATGAGTAAGAGCAAAATTACAACTAAACACAAACACAGCAGAAATGCAAAAATAGCCTTGGTCCCAGATGTCAACAAATGGAAAAGTGCTCTGCTCACGAAAGGGTTACGTACTGTCAGAAAGTCTGCCAATACTAAAATAAAAGTGTTTTTTTTTTTAATATAATTTTTTACATTTTTTTATACATATTCTGCAGTGTTAGATCCTTCCTTAGCCCCCAATCTCCCTGATCCCCCCACAAACAGATCTCTAACCCTCCACCCTCTACCTATTTGCCGCCATCTTGGGTACTAGCAGATGTCTGCCGGTACCCAGTTTGCTAAAAAAAAATGCCTTTTTCTTTCCTAAGACACGGTGAGTCCACATAATCATCAATTACTGTTGGGAATATCACTCCTGGCCAGCAGGAGGAGGCAAAGAGCACCACAGCAAAGCTGCTAAATGCCCCTTCCCTTCCCACAATCCCCAGCCATTCCCTTTGCCTTCGGTGCAAGGAGGAAGTGACGTTTTTGGTGTCTGAAGAAGATTGGATTTATTTCACTTCAATCAAGATTTTATTATTTTGAAAGCCAGAGTAGGTTTTTTCTGATCTTTCCTACTCAAGATTGGGTATAGCTGCACTCCACGTTAGTCTCTTCAGTAGGGCAGTGGTGGCTTTAAAGCAGTAAGGAACTTGTCAGGTGGGCCTTGCTGCATTTTCCTAACATGTTGCTGCCCAAGCATAGAAAGCCTGAGTAGGTTTACTCTGTTCTTTCTTTTTTCTACCAGTCTCGGTTAGGAGTGGCATCCTCTCATACCGGGTAAGTTGTCTACATGAAGGACAGTTAGATGCAGGTAAGTACCTACTGTCTACTGGGGCTGGGAGGTTGGCACTTCAGAGTCTTTTCAAATCAAGGGCTCTCTGCAATTTTTTAGTGGGACATAGAAGCCTATAGTTGAGGATTTATTTTAAGGCATTATGCAGGCACTAAAATGCATGTGACAGAAGACTGAGAGTTAACTTCCTTCAGGAATAGAAGGGGTTAACTTCTTAATTATTTATTAAAAATAATTAATTAAAATTTTGTTTAGAGGCACAGACAGTGCCTAAGGGGTTAATGTCTCCTTTATTTATCTTTTATTATTTTGAGAGTGCATAAACAATATTATGGATATCGCAAGCTCTACAGGGAAAGATTTGTGTGTGCGCTCTTCCAGAGGAGGAGATGTTTAACTGCGCAAGTTATGTCGGTGAGACGTTTTGTTTTTCTGGCTCCTTTCTTTTTTTCTATGAGGAGGGTACCATTATTTAGCAGTTTTTTGTGGTTCTGTGCATAGAGAATGAAACGCGATGTTGAATATATTTTTCGCGATTCATTTCTGTGCTGCTGCTGTGTCCCCGCCTTGGTTCTTTCACTGAGGAGGAGATGCGGCACCATTTCTGTCTCGCTGGGTCCGATCACGTGACCCACCCCATTTTCAGTCTGCTCCAGCTGTTAATCGGAGCTCCGATAGATCTCCCTGTTACTAAGTACAACTAAAACAGTCAGACTGAGATCTCCAGTGTGAACGAAAAGGAACTACATTTTTAAGGAATACTGAACTAAAAAAATGTAATCTACGGATTTCAATTCAAACTAATGGCTAGATTACGAGTTTTGCGTTATGAGAATAAAGCAGCGTTAAGCCTCATAACGTTGCTTTTTTACTACCGCTGGTATTACGAGTCTTGCAGATTTAGGGGCACTGCACACTTTTTTGGCCTTACCGCAAATCAACTTACGCAAATTGCGTATAGTCTTTTTTCTATGGGACTTCTATAGCGCCGGTATTACGAGCTTGTCCTGGGAGGCCAGAAAGTGAGTGGTACAGCCTATCCCGTCAAGATTCGTAACGCATTTTAAAGTCAGTAGTTATGAGTTTTACACTACATCGCCGTAGCATAAAACTCATAACTAAAGTGCTAAAAAGTACACTAACACCCATAAACTACCTATTAACCCCTAAACCGAGGCCCTCCCGCATCACAAACACTAAAATAAAATGATTAACCCCTAATCTGCCGCTCTGGACATCACCGCCACTAGAATAAACATATTAACCCCTAAACCGCCGTACTCTCGCCTCGCAAACACTAGTTAAATATTATTAACCCCTAATCTGCTGTTCCTAACATCGCCGTCACCTACCTACATTTATTAACCCCTAATTTGCCATTCCTAACGTCGCCGCCACTATATTACATTTATTAACCCCTAAACCTAAGTCTAACCCTAACACCCCCTAACTTAAATATAAGACGGCATCTTCTATCTTCTTCCTTCCGACACGGAGCGGGTCCATCTTCAAGACATCCGGCGCGGAGCATCCTCTTCAATCGACGGCTTCTTGCTGAATGAAGGTTCCTTTAAATGATGTCATCCAAGATGGCATCCCTTAGATTCTGATTGGCTGATAGAATTCTATCAGCCAATCGGAATTAAGGTAGAAAAATCCTATTGGCTGATCCAATCAGCCAATAGGATTTAACTCACATTCTATTGGCTGTTAGACTTTTTTTAGATTGGGGTGTTAGACTTTTTTTCAGCCGGCTCTCCCCATTGATGTCTATGGGGAAATTGTGCACGAGCACGTACAACCAGCTTACCGCTGACTTAAGCAGCACTGGTATTGGAGTGCGGTATGGAGCACAATTTTGCTCTACGCTCACGTCTTGCCTTTTAACGCCCGGTTTAGAAAAACCTGTAATACCAGCGCTGTAGGGAAGTGAGCGGTGACAATAACGTGCAAGTTAGTACCGCACCCCTCATAATGCAAAACTCGTAATCTTGCCGTAAGATTTCTATGAACGCTTAGTTCATAGTGAATTTGAAATGTTCCATATCTATGGGAACGTTTTTATGATCTCCACCATATACTGTATCCTTTATATTGTGTATGCTATAGCAGATACCTTCCTGGAGAGTCAGTCTAGGATGTACTTGTTTCTTTATTTATCTGTTGATTTAAAGTGATTTTAAAATATTATATGGTGACTTCTACATGACCTCTCAGTATTTCATTTTAGTGAAAGCTTGGTTTTTTAATATTTAATATTAAATATTAAAATATTAAATGGTGAATTCATCATGTCCTCTTAGATTTTTCTTTTCCAATGAATTCTGTTTGGTTCTCAGACACTAAATATTGTTTTTAAATATGCAGCTATATGTGTTGTTCCTTGCTGGATCTCCTGAGTTAGAGATAGAGCGTTGCCTCTGAGCCATTGTCTCCTAGGATGATGCGGTTTAGGCAATGCCACAGCTTTCTCGTTATACGTCCCAAGCCTCTATGGCATCACATGCAGTGCTCTGCGGTTCCTCATTATCTCCTGGAGGAGTGTATTTGCCTACAGATTTTGCAGCTCAGGTTTCCTTGGCGGTATCTGCGGCTCTATCTGTTTTTCCTTACCTACAGGCAAAATGCAAGAGGACATTTAAAGTTCAGATAGTATGGTTTCTGCTCCACTTTCTGCTACGCAGGTGTTTCTCTCTCCTAAGTTTGGTGAGGAAGATTCGCAGATAGTTTCTGAGAGTGAACTCTGATTTGGACAGTATAATTCCTTCATCTGTTGCTGAAGTCATCTCCTTCAGATGTATGCTTGCACACCTCTTGTACTGTTAAGGGAGGTTTTAGCTATTTGGACGACATCGATATCCCTGTCGTTGTCAACCCTTGGAAGTTTTGTAGATCATTTCTATGATGTTCCTTCCTTTGCGCAAATGTTTCGAGACGTGCTATTGAAATTTTCACAGGTCTAGGAGACCCTAGGGATACTTTTCTCCCTGTCTCCCGTCTCCTTTAATGGATTTCTTTTACAAAGATATAACGAGTCCACGGATTTCATCCTTACTTGTGGGATATTAACCTCCTGCTAACAGGAAGTGGCAAAGAGCACCACAGCAGAGCTGTATATATAGCTCCTCCCCTTCCCTCCCAACCCAGTCATTCTCTTTGCCTGTTAGTAATAGGAAGTAGGTCAAGTGAGGTGTTAGTTTTAGTTTCTTCAATCAAGAAGTTTTTTATTTTAAATGGTACCAGTAAGTACTATTTTCCTCAGGGAGATATGGAAGAATATTTCTGCCCTGAGGTTGATGATCTTAGCAGATGTAACTAAGATCCATGTTGGTTCCCACAGAGCTTCTGAAGGTAGGACAAGATAAATCTTCAGTGTGGAGACCGGTTTCATGCTACAAGCAGCATTGAGGTATGTTTAGTCCTTTATTTCTGAGGAGACTTGGTATATCAGAACTGGCTGACATTTTTTCCCTGCAAGGAAAGGGGTAAGCAGTAGACCTGTAGAATAGGGTATTACTGAAAAACCTGTGTTTATTTTATTGACATAATGGGCTAAGTCTTTATAATGGGCTTAAGAGCAGCAATATAAAGGGACACTGGGAGAGGCAGCTTATCGGTTTTTATTGGTATGTTCAATTAAACAGTATGGCTGTTTTCATGTGTGCTTAGGGGTAAAACAAATCTGCATGGCTTTATTCTAAACCGCTTTCCATGCGGTTGTATAGTCTTATGCGATCATCCTCCGTGATGGGCGGGGCCTATTTTCGCACTTTCCTCTGACTGAGATGGCAGCAGGCATTAGCTCCGGTTGAATCTAGACTGGTGCTCTGTTAACCGGATCGTTGTCGAGTCATTTTGCAGTGCCCTGGGGGCAGGGTTATTTTTTTCAAATCAAACATATTTTTGACTATAAATACCTTTTAGAGGTTAATTTCTGCCGTTACTCTAGGGGTGCAATAATTTTTGGGCATTTTTGATATGTGTAGCTAATTTTAAAGCGTTAAATAACGTTTTTAAGCAGTTTGGGAAAAATTGTGCGCTTTTTATCTCTTAAAGGCGCAGTACACGTTTTTCATAAAATTGTTTAAATCAATAAATAAAGTGTTTAACGACTATTGTGGTTATTGCTAGTCTGTTCAACATGTCTGACATTGAGGATACTAATTGCTCTATGTGTTTAGAAGCCATTGTGGAACCCCCTCTCACGTTGTGTACCTCTTGTATTGAAAGGGCCTTACAATGTAAAAAGTGTGCCTAAGGATGATTCTCAGTCTGAAGAGAATCAGGATATGCCATCCAATTCTCCCCAAGTGTCACAACCTTTAACGCTCACATAAGCGATGCCAAGTACCTCTAGTGCGTCTAATTCTTTTACTCTGCAGGAGATGGCTGCAGTTATGTCAACTAGCCTTACAGAGGTATTATCTAAATTACCAGTGTTACAGGGTAAACGCAGTAGGTCAAGTATTAATGTGAATACTGAATCCTCTGATGCTTTATTAGCTCTTTCTGACGTACCCTCACAGTACTCTGAGTTGGGGGTCAGAGAATTGCTGTCTGAGGGAGAACTTTCAGATTCAGGAAAGATATTATCTCAGACAGATTCGGACGTCATGTCCTTTAAATTTAAGCTGGAACACCTCCGCCTGTTACTTCGGGAGGTTTTAGCGACTCTGGATGATTGTGACCCTATTGTGATACCTCCAGAGAAATTGTGTAAGATGGACAAATATCTAGAGGTGCCTACTTACACTGATGTTTTTCCGGTTCCTAAAAGAATTTTGGAAATTGTTAAAAAGGAATGGGATAGACCAGGTATACCGTTCTCTCATCCTCCTAATTTTAAGAAAATGTTTCCCATATCAGACACCATTCTGGACTCTTGACAGTCGGTCCCTAAGGTGGAGGGAGCTATATCTACCCTGGCTAAGCGTACAACTATACCTATTGAGGACAGTTGTGCTTTCAAAGAACCTATAGATAAGAAGTTAGAGGGTCTTCTAAAGAAATTATTTATTCATCAGGGTTTTCTTCTACAACCTACAGCCTGCATTGTTCCAGTTACTACTGCAGCAGCTTTTTTGGTTTGATGCTCTAGAAGAGTCTCTGAAGGTTGAGACCCCATTAGAGGATGTTTTGGATAGAATTAAGGCTCTCAAGCTAGCTAATTCTTTTATTACGGATGCCGCTTTTCAAATTGCTAAATTAGCGGCGAAAAATGCAGGATTTGCCATTTTAGCGCGTAGAGCGTTATGGCTCAAATCGTGGTCTGCTGATGCGTCATCGAAATCTAAGCTTTTATCTATTCCTTTCAAGGGTAAGACCCTTTTTGGGCCTGAACTGAAGGAAATTATTTCTGACATTTCTGGAGGTAAAGTCCACGCCCAACCTCAGGATAAGTCTGTTAAGATGATGGGTAAACAAAATCATTTTCGTTCCTTTCGAAATTTTAAAGGAATACCCTCTGCTTCCTCTTCCTCCACAAAGCAGGAAGGGAATTTTGCTCAATCCAAGTCCGTCTGGAGACCTAACCAGGCTTAGAATAAAGGTAAACAATCCAAGAAGCCCGCTGCTGCTACAAAGACAGCATGATGGGACGGCCCCCGATCCGGGACCGGATTTGGTAGGGGGGAAGACTTTCTTTCTTTGCCCAGGCTTGGGTAAGAGATGTTCAGAACTTATAGGCATGGGAAATCGTGACCCACGGGTATCAACTGTTATTCAAGGATTTTCTCCCAAGAGGGGGATTTAATCTTTTACGATTGTCTGTAGACCAGATAAAAAGAGAGGCGTTCTTACGCTGTGTAGAAGACCTCTTTACCATGGGAGTAATTTGTCCCATTCCAAAACTGCAGCAGGGACAGGGGTTTTACTCAAATCTTTTGTGGTTCCCAAAAAAGAGGGAACTTTCAGACCCATTTTAGATCTCAAGTGACTAAACAAGTTTCTCAGAGTCCCATCGTTCAAGATGGAGACTATACGAACAATTTTTACCAATGATCCAGGGGGGTCAATATATGACTACCGTGGACTTGAAGGATGCATACCTTCATATCCCTATTCACAAGGATCAGTTCCTAAGGTTTGCCTTTCTGGACAAACATTATCAGTTCGTGACTCTTCCCTTTGGGTTCACCACATCACCCAGAATCTTCACAAAGGTTCTAGGGTCTCTTCTAGCAGTTCTCAGACCGCAGGGCATAGCAGTGGTGCCTTATCTGGACGATATTCTGATTCAGGCGTCAACTTATCATCTGACAAAATCTCACACGGACACAGTGTTGTCTTTCCTGAGAACTCACGGTTGGAAGGTGAACATAGAAAAGAGTTCACTAGTTCCACAGACAAGGGTTCCTTTCTTGGGAACGCTGATAGACTCGATAGACATGAACATTTTTCTGATGGAGGTCATAAAATCAAAGATTCTAAATACTTGCCGAGCACTTCAGTCCATTCCTCGGCCATCAGTGGCTCAGTGTATGGAGGTCTTTGGATTAATGGTAGCGGCAATGGACATTGTTCCGTTTGCTTGCCTTCATCTCAGACCACTGCAGCTGTGCATGCTCGGACAGTGGAATGGGGACTATGCAAATTTATCTCCTCAGATAAATCTGGATCGAGAGACCAGAGACTCTCTTCTTTGGTGGTTGTCGCCGGATCATCTGTCCCAGGGGACATGTTTCTGCAGACCCTTGTGGGTGATAGTAACAATGGACGCCAGTCTTCTGGGCTGGGGTGCAGTCTGGAATTCCCTGAAGGCTCAGGGTGTTTGGACTCAGGTGGAGTCTCTTCTTCCAATCAATATTCTGGAACTGAGAGCAATATTCAATGCGCTTCAGGCGTGGCCTCAGTTGGTTTTGGACAAATTCATCAGATTCCAGTCGGACAATATCACAACTGTTGCTTATATCAATCATCAAGAGGGAATGAGGAGTTCCTTAGCGATGATAGAAGTATCCAAGATAATTTGAAGGGCGGAGGCCCACTCTTGTTATCTGTCGGCAATCTACATCCCAGGAATAGAGAACTGGGAAGCGGATTTTCTAAATCGACAGACTTTTCATCCGGGGGAGTGGGAATTCCATCCATAGGTATTTGCCTCACTGATTCTCCATTGGCGCAGACCAGAATTGGATCTGATGGCATCTCAACAGAATGCCAAGCTTCCAAGATACGGATCCAGGTCAAGGGATCCCCAGGCAGAACTGATAGTTGCCTTGGCAGTGCCTTGGTCGTTCAGCCTAGTTTATGTGTTTCCACCGTTTCCTCTCCTTCCACACATGATTGCTTGGATCAAACAGGAGAGAGCTTCAGTTATCCTGATCGCGCCTGCGTGGCTGCGCAGGACTTGGTATGTGGATCTAGTGGACATGTCCTCTCTGCCACCGTGGAAACTTCCTTTGATACAGGACCTTCTCATTTAAGGACCTTTCAAACATCCAAATCTAAATTCTCTGCAGCTGACTGCTTGGAGATTGTACGCTTGACTTTATCTAAGCGGGGATTCTCTCAGATTCAGTCATTGATACTATGATACAGGCACGTAAGCCTGTCACTAGAAAAATCTATCATAAGATATGGCGTAAATATATTTTTTGGTGTGAATCCAAGGGTTACTCATGGAGTAAAGTTAGGATTCCCAGGATTCTGTCTTTTCTCCAAGAAGGATTGGAGAAAGGGTTATCAGCGAGTTCCTTAAAGGGACAGATTTCTGCTTTGTCAGTTTTGCTTCTCAAACGTTTGGCAGATGTTCCAGATGTTCAGTCTTTTTGTCAGGCTTTAACCAGAATTAAGCCTGTATTTAGACCAATTACTCCTCCCTGGAGTTTGAATTTAGTTTTTAGAGTTCTTCAAGGGGTTCCATTTGAACACATGCATTCCATAGATATTAAATTGTTATCTTCGAAAGTTTTGTTTTTGGTTGCTATTTCTTCTGCTCGTAGAGTTTCTGAGCTTTCAAGGTTACAATGTGATTCACCTTATCTTATCTTTCATTCTGATAAGGTGGTTTTGCGTACCAAACCTGGATTCCTTCCTAAGGTTGTTTCAAATAAGAATATTAATCAGGAAATTGTTGTTCCTTCCTTGTGTCCTAATCCTTCTTCTAAGGAGGAGCGCCTGTTTCATAACCTGGACGTGGTCCGTACCTTGAAGTTTTTACTTGCAGGCGACTAAGGATTTCCGTCAATCATCTTCATTATTCATTGTTTATTCTGGAAAGCGTGGGGGTCAGAAAGCTACGGCTACCTCTCTTTCTTTTTAGCTGAAGAGTATCATCCGCCTGGCATATGGGACTGCTGGACAGCAGCCTCCTAAACGAATTACGGCTCTTTCTACTAGGGCTGTGGCTTCCTCATGGGTATTTGAAATCGATGCTTCTGTTGAATAGTCTTGCAAGGCTGCAATTTGGTGGTCTCTGTATCCCACAAGTAAGGATGAAATCCGTGGACTCGTCATATCTTTGTAAAAGAAAAGGAAATTGATGCTTACCTGATAAATTTATTTCTTTTACGATAGTCCACAGCCCACCCTGTCATTTTTAAGACAGGTATATATTTATTTTTATTAAACTTCAGTCACCTCTGCACCTTTAGCTTTTCCTTTCTCTTCCTAACTTCGGTCGAATGACTGGGTTGGGAGGGAAGGGGGGAGCTATATATACAGCTCTGCTGTAGTGCTCATTGCCACTTCCTGTTAGCAGGAGTTTAATATCCTGCAAGTAAGGATGAAATCCGTGGACTCGTCATATCGTAAAATAAATAAATTTATCAGGTAAGCATAAATTTCCTTTTTCCTGTTGTTGACCCCATTAAAATGCACGGTGCCCTAAGTAGAAGGGAGCTTTTCTACTACGGATCAGAGAATTTTTATCCCTATGGAGATGGATAAGAAGCTGGAGGTTTGATTGGTTTAGTGGTACAACCTAGGCTTTATAGTTCTGCAGTTGTAGGTTCAATACTTTATGTTTACTCCAAATCCACGCTTCGGACGTCTCCTTATAAGGATGAGACCTTGTTTGGACTTGGTCTAGCAGAATTATCCTCTGACTTTAAGGGTATAAAAAGGTTTTTCCCACCTTACGTCAAGAGAGTAAGACTAAAGGAAAGTTTATTTTTCTTTTTTCTGCAGGGTCAGTCATGCCTTTTGGAGTCCAATGTAATATTTTCTCCCAGGGGCAGATTTCTCTTCTAGAGTATCTGCAATCCAGGTATGATGAGAGGCATTCTTTGAACGGGGTTCAGGATCTTCCTCTCTGGGAGTGATAGTTCCAGTCCCAGTTTTGGGAATGGTATCTAGGTAATTACCTCAAGTAACTCAGATTCTGACCTTCAAAGTAGTATCCTTTCTCCTTTGTTTTAAGACGGCCTGTTCATATCAAACATATACCTGAAGGTTTAATTGTTCCCTTGATTTGGGATCTTCTCAAGTTTCTGAGTTTTCATCATCCTAAACAGATTTTTAGGTCTTGGGGTTTTGCAAGGGTGTTTTTTTAGACAATATATGGTTCAGGTGTAATCCTTACTTTGAGCAAACTCTCTTTCTAGAGATCTTGTCCAATCTACTTTCCCATGGATAGGAAATTAATCTGGAGAAAGTTCCCTTGTTCCATCTACAAGGGTGATTATTTGGGGACCTTAATAGATTCTCTATCTAGGAGAACATTTTTGACATAGGTCAGATAATCAAGGCTTTATTCCTTTTCCTTTCTCTGCAGTCTTCTGTCCGGTCAACAGCAAGGCTCTTGTGGTCCGGTATATAGCCATTTTTTCAACCAGAAGGTTGGGAGTTTTGACCCAGCTGTAGTTGTTTTTACCTTCACTTTTCAGTGATTCTATGTATGGAGGGAATTGGTCTGAGGGTTAACCATGGCCATCCTTCCCTTTACTGTGTTCTATAAAACATTTCAGGAGTATCAGTCTCGGGGCACGTGCTTCTAGAGACATTCCTGGGTGATGTGACCACAGACGCCTACCTGCTGGGCAGCAGTCTGGGTTTTGTTTAAGGCGCAGGGATTATGGACTCAGAAGTGTCTGCTCTCCTCTTAAACATTTTGAATTTAAGAGCAATTTTCAATGCTCTGATGACTTAGCCTCAGTCGTCCTTAGCTTGGTTCCAATCGGACTATTTCACCTCAATGGTTTACATCAACCACTAGGGAGGAACGCAGAGTTCCTTAGTCATGGAGGAGGTAACTTGGATTGTTCAGTGGGCGGAAGCTCACATCCACATTCCAGGAAACAACTGGGAAGTGGATTTCCTGAGCAGACAGATTTTTCATTCTGAGGAGTGGGAACTCCATCCGACTTAATCCTCAAATGGGTGCCGGTGTTGGATCTGTTGGCATCTCGGCAAAATGTCAAGCTGCGAAGGTATGATTCGAAGTCAAGAGATCCTCAGGTCGCTCTGATAGATGCTCTGGCGGTTCCTTGGAATTTCAGGCTGGTATGTTTCTTCTGTTTGCTCTCCTTCCACGAGTCATTGCTTGTATCAAACAGGAGAAGAGCGTTAGTAATTCTAATAGTCCCTGCGTGGCCTTGCAGGATCTGGTATGCAGACCTAGTGGAGATGTCATCTCTTCTGCCTTGGAGACTTCCTCTGAGGAAAGACCTTCTGATCCCTTTTTTCATCCAAATTCCGTTTCTCTGAAGCTGACTGCTTGGAGATTGAATGAGTCGGTCATTGAGACCATGGTTCAGGCTTGCAAGCCTGTTACGAGAAAGATTTACCATAAGATATGGCGTGAATATCTTTATTTGTGTGAATCCAAGGGCTACTCTTGGATTAGTGTCAGGATCCTTAGAATTTGGTCCTTTCTACAGGAAGGTCTGGAGAAAGGTTTTGTCAGTCAGTTCTCTGAAGGGTCAGATTTCTGCATTATCCTTTTTGCTGCATAAGTGTCTGGAGGACGTGCCAGATATGCAATCTTTTTGTCAGGCCTTGGTCAGTATTAGGCCTGTGTTTAAATCTGCTGTTCCTCCTGGGAGCCTTAACTTTGTTCTTAAAGTTTTGCAGCAAGCTCCATTTGAGACATTGCACTCCATAGATATTAAGTTGTTATCTTGGAAGGTTTTGTTTCTTATTTCTATCTGTTCTGCTCGGAGAGTGTCGGAACTCTCAGCTTTGCAGTATGATTCGCCTTATCGTATCTTTCATGCTGATGAGGTGGTTCTTCGTACTAAGTTAGGTTCCTTCCTAAAGTGGTTTCGGACATAAATTTTAATCAGGAAATTGTTTTTCCTTCTCTTTGTCATAGTTCTTCTTTTCTGAAGAACATTTGTTGCACAACTTAGAGGCTGTGCTTGCTTTAAAATGTTATTTTCAGGTGACTAAGGATTTTCGCCAGTCTTCTGCCCCGTTTGTTTCTCGGGGAAACGTAAAGGTCAGAAAGCTTCTGCTACTTCTCTTTCTCTCTGGTTGAGAAGTATAATTGGTTTTGCTTATGAGACTACTGGGCAGCAGTCTCCTGAGGGAATTACAGCTCATTCCACTAGGGCTGTCTCTTTTTCTTAGGTTTTAAAAAATGAAGCTTCTCTGGAACGGTTTTGCAAGACTGCAATTGGTCTTCTCTACATACCTTGTCAAAGTTTTTCAAATTTGATACTTTTGCCTCAGCTGAGGTTCTTTTGGGAAAAAGGTTCTTCAAGCGGTGGTGTCTTCTGTTTAGGTTACCTGTTTTATCCCTCCCTAATCATCGGTGTCCTCTAGCTTGGGTATTGGTTACCAACAGTAACTGATGATTCTGTGGACTCACCGTATCTTAGGAAAGAAAACATAATTTATGCTTACCTGATAAATTTATTTATTTCTGGATACGGTCCACGGCCCACCCTTTATTTTACGACAGTTATTTTTAACTTTAACCTCAGGCACCTCTACACCTTGTGTTATTCCCTTTTTATCCATTTCCTTCAGTCGAATGACTAGAGATTGTGGGAAGGGAAGTGACATTTAGCAACTTTGCTGTGGTGCTCTTTGTCTCCTCCTGCTGGCCAGAGGGATATTCCCAACAGTAATTGATGATTCCGTGGATTCACCGTATTCGGAAATAAATAAATTTATCAGGTAAGCATAAATTTAGTTTTTTATAATTTTAAAAAAAACAAAACATTTTTCTGTAGTGTAGCTGCCCCCCTCAATACTCTTCCCCCCTCCCCTCCCAGATCCCTTTCCCAACATTTATTCCCCCCTCCCTCTCCCTCCTTCCCATACTGTACTTAATGTAGTGCGCTCCACCTTGCGCACCCCAACGTGCTCACTGCAGGAACAGGATCCATGCTCGCCGGAACTTCACAAGCGATGGGCCGCCCCCCCCACCCTCTTATTCCTCCTACGCTACCAATGTATCCTACACCACCACAGAGCAGCTCTCTCTGCATTGGTTTGTTGAAAAAAAGAGTTTTGCACAATGCACCGCTTGAAACCCCAGAGGACATGCCAGGGATGTCCTTGGTCATTAACGACCGTTTTTTGTAGGACGTGCCTGGCACGTCCTTGGTCGTTAAGGGGTTAAAGAGGTACTTAAGACTTTGGGAGTAGCAGAGTCGGCTGAGGATAAACCAGTGCAGAAAATAGATATTATTTTCAAACTAAAACCAGGAGTTTTTCTCCTCTCCATCTCCTTCCTTTAAGAAGTTATTCCCTGTCCCAGATGCTCAACTGGAATTGTGGAATACTGTTCCTAAGATAGATGGAACCATGTCTAGCTTAGCCAAGAAAACCACCATTCCGCTGGAGGACAACACTTCCTTTAAGTATCCAATGGATAGGAAGCTTGAAGGATATTTGAGGAGGGCATTTTTTTACAGCATTGCTGCTGTGGCAGGATCTGCTGCTTTTTGCTGTGACTCCTTATCAAAGTTGATTACGATTGAATGTCCCTTGGAGGAGATCCAGGATCATATTCAGGCTCTCAAGATGGCTAACTCATTGGAACAAGAACAAACAGGCCAGAAAGTCGGTTCTCAACTCTAAGTCCTTATGAAGGGATGGCCCCCACTCCAATAGGGGGCAGGCTAAATCAATTTCAGGCGGTTTTGGCCAGCTCTATCCAGGACCCTTGGGTTTAGGAGATCATTTACCAGGGTTACAGAATATGTTTCTGGTCTTCAAGATGGAAACAATCAGATCCATTCTTCTTCTTGTTATACAGGGAAAAAAAACATTACTATGGTGGATTTAAAGGATGCATACCTTCACATTCCAATTCACAGGGATCATTATCAGTATCTCAGATTTGCCTTTCTGGGCAAGAATTTCCCATTCATGGCTCTCCCCTTCGGATTAGCCATGGCTCCAAGAGTTTTTAAGAAAGTATTGAGGGCCCTTCTAGCAGTGGTCAGGTTGTAGGGCATCGCTGTGGTCCCTTACTTGGATGATATATTGGTTCCAGCTCCATCTTCTCAATTTGCAAACTCTCACACAGAGAAGTTACTTTGGTATCTTCAAACTCATGGTTGAAAAATAAACCTGGAAAAGAGTTCTCTTGTGCGAGTGGTAAAATTATAAATAGAAGCACAATATCATTACTGTAGAGTTCACACAATATTGCTATTGTTTATATGTTTTTATTATTGTAAAAAAAACAGATTTCATCTTTATTATTTTACATTTCCCAAATTAAGACACCTTCTCCATTTGTTGCGCTGCAAATACTTGTTGTGGGAATCAGTTAAAATATATTTAGTTTAGGTTATAGGAAAGCTTAGGTGCTGTGCCCAATAAACTAGTAGACTGTGGTTAAAAATCCAGCGATATAACTATAATAATGGTAAAATATTTGTAACATGTCACAAGAAGGTGTTAACGACGCATTCAATGTTTAGCATATTGGGGGATAAATTTATTGCATAAGTATTATGTTTGTATTTTTATTGTGTATTGTATACCATAGTGTAGCACTATGACGATATTATGCACTTAGCACTTTAAAGATTTATTGAGATTATATTGGTTTACGAGCTACTGATTCATTGTATTATTATGTTTACTACTATTCTAGATGGGAAATGTTTTATGACCAATGAAATTCCTTTGCTTAAGGGCGTTTTAATTTCCGGTTCTTTGATTGGGCAGAGGGAGGTATTAATAGAGCAAAGGGTTTTAATGATTTTGACAGCCTGATGAAACGGCTCTGTTTAGCCGAGAAACGCGTTGTTTTTTGTTTTATATTTCTTTTTATTGACAGATTATAAATGACAAAAATAAAAATTGCTTCAATAATCCAGATACAGAAATATGTATACACGTTTTGTCATATCTGTAACAGTGCATTAAGTAAACGAATAACCAATATAACAGTAGAACTAGGTCAAGTAATTACAATGTTAGTACATTGAACTTCCACCTCTCTGGCCAGAACTCCAAAATCAGGGAGCCAATATTAGTTATAAATAGATTTAGATACATAGAGTATATCTTAGTATGTTATAATAGTGATGGAGGTAAGTAGGCAATTAAGTAAATAAATAAATAAAAGGTTGAGACCACTTTTAGACTATTTGTACTCTATATCCTGACTACATACCCATGGTGTTCCCCAACCAAACTCATTTGTTGGTGTATTTGCTATTAGATATTGTTACATCCCCCCTGGAGAAGGCGTAGATGAATTCCCCCACTCCTTCCTACTACAATCCCAGGTGAATAAAAGACTGTGGTAAAATTCAAGGTTATTTAACCTAAAATACCCATACTCCTCCAATGCAAGAGTGTTTTTAATATGTGATATCCATTCCCCTAATTTAGGGGTGATTTGTGATTTCCACAGCCTGGCTATAAGGGATTTGGCAGAATTCAAGCCTATTTGTGTAAGTTTAGTTCTAAGTTTACACTTATGTTTAGGTAACAGATTCAACAGTGCAAGTGTTGGCTTGAGCTTAAAGTCCATTCCCAGCTCCAGTGTTTTCCTAACAAAAATATCAACCTCTCCCCAGAAGGGTCTCAACTTATGGCAACTCCACCACATATGTAGTAGGGTTCCCCTTGAGCCACACCCCCTCCAACAAACATCAGACGACCCAGGAAACATGCTCTTTAACCTGACCGGTGTCAAGTACCAACGTGTTAAAATGTTGTAATTAGTTTCTAAGTGTCTGGTGGACATGGAAGATCTTTTTGTGTTTCTTAATATGAACTTCCAGTCCGAGTCCTGGATCTCTCTACCCAACTCCCCCTGCCATCTGACTGCGTATTCAGGTCGTCTAGATATCTGTGCATCTAGTACAATATTCCTAAACCAAGAGAGTGTATGGTGTGCTGGGATCTCTAAGGAGCAGAATCTTCCAAAGGGGGTCAGGGGTCTTTATCTTATCTTTATATATAAGTGGATAAGAAGTGTTGAAGCTGTCTATATTTTAGCCATTTAGTGAAAACTCCACCCGAGACTCCCTCCAGCTCGCGTCTGTCCTTGATTCTCCTGTCTTTAAGCAATTTGTGGATTGGGATTGTGAAGCCCATCTCCCATCTAGTCAAATTGTGTAGATTGAGGTCTAATCCTCCCTGCAACTCTGAATTCGGTGATATGGGGGTTAGGGGAGACCTCAGTGTGGATAATCTGGGTAGCCTACTTAGCAATAAGTCCCATTGATCAAAAACTTGTTGGTATAGCGGATACTCGCATAACCAAGGGGGGGGGGTGATTTTGTTTGCTCCTGGGGTGGGTTTCTTAATATCTGAGAGTCTAAGGGAACCCACTCCTTCAGGGGTCCATTTCTGTGCCAATCGATAATGCGTTGGAGACAAATTGAGGCATAGTAAGTTTCAAGGTTTGGGAGGCCCAGTTTATTAATTTATTAATTCTAGGTTTAATGGACCCCCAAAGAAATAAACAAATAAGTTAAGTTTTTTTTTGGATACTAGGGAGAAAATTACATGGAAGGTGAATGGGTGCTGCCTTCTAGGTAGGATTTTAATTTTTAGGATCTGCATCCTACCCCACCAAGAGAACGGGCGATCCTTCCAGTTTTGAAGGTCTGTTTGAATCGCTGCAGCAAGCTTGGTAAAATTTAATTGGAACAGCATTTTGAGTTTAGGGGTTAGACTTATTCCCAGATATTTCAATGCCTTACTTTGATGTTTGAAGGGGCAGGACAGCAATAGTGACTGGAAATCTTGTTTTGGCAGATGTTCAATATTTCCGATTTATGTGCATTGATTTTAAAGTTTGAAAAAGAGCCAAACTTCCCAAACTCTTTGAGCACTTCTGGAACTGATGTAGAAGGCGAGGTAAGTGTAAGGAGGATGTCATCAGCATAGAGGGATATTTTGTATTCATTGTAGCCAAATAAGAGGCCCAAGATACAAGGGTTTGATCTGATTCTCTGTGCTAATACCTCCATGCTGATTATGAAGAGGAGGGGGTAAAGAGGGCAGCCCTGTCGGGTGCCATTATTAATAGTGAAGCCATTGGACAGTACACCGCTAGCTCGAACCCTCACTGAAGTAGACTGATACAAGCTCTTAATCTGGGAGATCATACGATCCCCAATCCCCAATTTGGCTAACGTAAAATAAAGAAAGTCCCAGTCTAGTCGTTCGAAGGCCTTTTCTGCGTCAGAAGATACAAGGATCATATTGTTTTTAGTGTATTTTGCATGATCAATTAATTGTAGGGTTCTTATGGTGTTGTCTCTTGCCTCCCGGCCTGGGACAAACCCAGCTTGGTCTGTATGAATGATCTCCGTCAGAATCCGACCTTGTCTTTTTGCTAATATTTTGGCGTAGATTTTTTATGTCTGTATTCAGTAGGGAAATAGGCCTATAGTTACTTGTAAGGTTAGTCGGTTTGTCTGGTTTGGGAATCACTGTGATAAACGCTTCGAGGAACTCTGTCGGGAACCGTCCAGTCTTGTCAGTATGTTTAAATGATTTTAGAAGCTGTGGGCCCAAAATATCCCTGTATATCTTATAGTATTTATTAGAGATCCCGTTCGGTCCTGGGCTCTTGTTCGCCGGTAGACCATCTATCATATCCAATACCTCCTGGAGGGATATGGGTGTGTCTAATGTGTCTATGTTGTCTTTACTTAGCTTAGGAAGGTCAGTTTCCTGCCCATGGCCACTACGTGAGAAGGATCTGTGGTTTTTGGAAGATTATAAAGATTATAATAGAAGTCTTTAAAAGCATATGCTATAGCTTTGGGGTCCGACAGGTTCCTCCTCAGGGGGTCAGAAATGCTAAGCATATGTGATTGGGCTAATCTGCGTCTGAGAGCCCTTGCCAGCAGTGTTCCTGCCCTATTTCCCCCATGAAAATAAATCTTATTAAGATATAAAGCTCTTTTGTGCACTTCTTTATTAAGGTAATTTTTCAGGTTTGTCCTAGCCTTAGTTAACTTATCTGTTATGATCTGATCTCGCGGAAAAGCTTTATGTGTAGCCTCGATTGCATTCAAGTCCAATAAATAACCTCTGTATTTAGCAGAGTTTATCTTTTTCTGTAAGGCCTTTTCTTTTTCAAGATACGATGAGTCCACGGATTTCATCCTTACTTGTGGGATTACGCCTCCTGGTCAGCAGGAGGAGGAAAAGAGCACCACAGCAGAGCTGTATAAATAGCTCCTCCCTTCCCTCCCACTCCAGTCATTCTCTTTGCCTGTGTTAATTAGATAGGAGATGGCAAAGTGAGGTGTTAGTAAAGATTGTTCAATCAAGTGAAAGTGTTTTTCAAGTGTATTATTTTTTAAGTTGTGCCTTTGAGTGCTGCTTTGTGCTAGGGTGTAGCCTAGACCAGATCAGTCTCTTCAGTGAAAAGAGAAGCATTTGGTGGCTTTAAAGCAATGGGAACTGGTCGGACATAATTCTCACTGCGCCTCCCATGTACTGTTGCTGTCCTATTCAGGGAAAAATCTGAGGGATCTTACTCAGTATTTTCCTTTGTTATCCTCAGGTCCGTGTGAGCAGTAGGACTTCACACACCTGGGAGCTGCCTTTGCTGTCGGCAGATGGGGAGGTAAGTGCCATTTTTTATTTCTGGGCCGATAAAAGCCCTTAGAGAAGAACTACAATGTGGCCACTCATATTGTGATTACAAGCCCTTAGAGAAAGTGATGGGCTTTTCACTCAAGTATGTTCTACTTTGGACAGCACATGTATTGACTTTCTCCTACATTGGTGTGTCCGGTCCACGGCTTCATCCTTACTTGTGGGAATATTCTCTTCCCTAACAGGAAATGGCAAAGAGGCACACAGCAAAAGCTGTCCATATAGCCCCTCCTCTGGCTCCGCCCCCCAGTCATTCTCTTTGCCGCTCTGAACAAGTAGCATCTCCACGGGGATGGTAAAGAGTTTGTGGTGTTTAGTTGTAGTTTTTATTTCTTCTATCAAGAGTTTGTTATTTTAAAATAGTGCTGGTTTGTACTATTTACTCTGCAACAGAAAATGATGAAGATTTCTGTTAAAGAGGAGTATGATTTTAGCACTAACAACTAAAATCCATTGCTGTTCCCACGCAGGACTGTCGAATCCAGAGAACTTCAGTTGGGGGGAACAGTTTGCAGACTTATCTGCTTCAGGTACATTCAGTCTCTTTTCTAACAAGACCCAGTATTGCTAGAGGACTGTCAGTTTTCCCTTAGGGGACCGGTAAGCCATTTTCTTAGACGCAGTAACAGAATTAAGACTTTAAAAATGGGCTATATGCTGGTTGACACCTTTGTGGGCTAAATCGATTAGTTTTTTAGCTTATTATATGGCAATTGAAGTGTTTTGTGAACTTGAAAATACTTTTGGGAACGTTTTTATTTGCGCCTGGCATTTGTTATAGACGCCTATTCTAGTCAGAAAGGCCCCTTCACTCTGGTACAGAGGGAGGAGGCCTCATTTTCGCGCCTCAGTTGCGCAGTTACTTTAATAGGCAGTGCATGCAGCTTCATGTGAGAGGGTCCTGTAGCTGAGAAAAGGACCCAGGGAGGCTTAATCCTATATTGAATCACCCCTAAGGAAGGTAAAATCCGCAGCAAAGTCTGTGGCAGGGACTGTAGTGTGTTTAAACCGATAATTGAACTATTAGCTCCGGTTTGCTTATTTAAGGGTTTAGAGACTTGAAATTTGGTGTGCAATACTTTCAAAGCATTAAGACACTGGGGTGTAAATTTCAGAAAGATCGGATATTTCTTTGATGGTTTTTGAACATTCAGAAATAAAGTGTGCTCTTTTTATTATTTAAAGAGACAGTAACGGTTTTGTTTAAAATTGTTTTCATTGCATTAAAAGCCTGCCTAAATCTGTCTAACATGTCTGTACCTTCAGATAGCATATGTTCTGTGTGTATGGAGGCCAAGGTGGTTCCCCCTTTAAATGTGTGTGATAATTGTGCCATGGCGTCCAAACAAAGTACTGTCACATTTAATAAAATTGCCCAAGATGATTCTTCTAATGAAGGTAGTGGGGATAGTTCATCATCCTCTCCTTCTGTGTCAACACCAGTTTTGCCCACGCAGGCGATCCCTAGTACATCTAGCGCGCCAATGCTTATTACTATGCAGCAATTAACAGCAGTAATGGATAATTCTATAGCAGCTCTTTTATCCAAACTGCCAGCATTTCCTAGAAAGCGTGATTGCTCAGTTTTAAATACAGAGGATGAGCAAGTAGGCGCTGACGATAATTTATCTGTTTTACCCTCACATCAATCTGAGTTTTGCAGTGAGGGAGGGGCTGTCTGAGGGAGAAATTTCTGATTCAGGTAAAATTTCTCAACAGGCAGAACCTGATATTGTGGCATTTAAATTTAAGCTAGAACATCTCCGCGCCCTGCTTAAGGAGGTACTAGCTACTCTTGATGATTGTGATTCTTTGGTAATTCCAGAGAAGTTGTGCAAAATGGACAAATTCTTAGAGGTCCCAGTGCACGGTGATGCTTTTCCGATACCCAAGAGGGTGGCGGACATAGTGACTAAGGAGTGGGAGAAACCAGGTGTACCTTTTGTTCCCCCTCCTATATTTAAGAAAATGTTCCCCATTGTTGACCCCAGAAGGGACGCATGGCAAACGGTCCCTAAGGTAGAGGGGGCTGTTTCAATGCTAGCCAAGCGTACAACTATTCCTATAGAGGACAGTTGTGCTTTCAAAGATCCTATGGATAAAAAATTGGAAGGATTGCTTAAAAAGATTTTTGTTCAGCAAGGTTTCCTTCTTCAACCAATTTCGTGCATTATTCCTGTCACTACGGCGGCGTCTTTTTGGTTCGAGGAACTAGAAAATTTGCTCCAAAGAGAGACTCCATATGATGAAGTCATGGACAGAATTCACGCACTAAAGTTGGCTAATTCCTTTATCTTGGATGCCGCCTTTCAATTGGCGAAATTAGCGGCGAAAAACTCAGGTTTTGCAATAGTGGCGCGCAGGGCGCTTTGGCTAAAATCCTGGTCGGCGGATGTGTCGTCCAAAACTAAATTACTTAATATTCCTTTCAAAGGTAAGACCCTTTTCGGGCCAGAATTGAAGGAGATTATTTCAGACATCACTGGGGGAAAGGGCCATGCCCTTCCACAGGATAGGCCTTTCAAGGCTAAGAACAAGTCTAATTTTCGTTCCTTTCGCAATTTCAGGAACGGACCGACCTCTAACTCTGCAGCCTCTAGACAAGAGGGTAACGCTTCCCAGCCTAAACCTGCATGGAAACCATTGCAATGCTGGAACAAAGGGTAAACAGGCCAAGAAGCCTGCTGCTGCTACCAAGACAGCATGAAGGGGTACCCCCCGATCCGGGACCGGATCTAGTAGGGGGCAGACTTTCTCTCTTTGCTCAGGCTTGGGCAAGAGATGCTCCGGATCCCTGGGCACTAGAAATAGTCTCTCAGGGGTATCTTCTAGAGTTCAAGGATCTTCCTCCAAGGGGAAGGTTCCACATGTCTCGCTTATCTTCAGACCAGATAAAGAGACAGGCATTCTTACATTGCGTAGGAGACCTATTAAAGATGGGAGTGATAAACCCATTTCCAACAGCGGAACAAGGTCTAGGTTTTTACTCAAACCTATTTGTAGTTCCCAAAAAAAGAGGGAACTTTCAGGCCAATTCTGGATTTAAAGATTCTAAACAAATTCCTCAGAGTTCCATCATTCAAAATGGAAACCATTCGGACGATTTTACCAACAATCCAGGAGGGTCAATATATGACTACCGTGGACTTAAAGGATGCGTATCTGCATATCCCTATCCACAAAAATCATCATCAGTTCCTGAGGTTCGCCTTTCTAGACAAACATTACCAGTTCGTGGCTCTTCCATTCGGTTTAGCCACCGCTCCCAGAATTTTCACAAAGGTGCTAGGGTCCCTTCTAGCGGTCCTAAGGCCGAGGGGCATTGCTGTAGCACCTTACCTAGACGACATTCTAATCCAAGTGTCGTCCCTTTCCAAAGCAAGGGCTCATACAGACATTGTTTTAGCCTTTCTAAGATCTCACGGGTAGAAGGTGAATATAGAAAAAAGTTCCCTGTCCCCGTCCACAAGGGTTCCCTTTCTGGGAACAATAATAGATTCTGTGGAAATTAAGATTTTTCTGACAGAGGTCAGAAAGTTAAAACTTCTAAAAGCTTGTCGAGTTCTTCATTCTATTCCTCAGCCTTCCATAGCTCAGTGCATGGAAGTTATAGGACTAATGGTTGCAGCAATGGGCGTGGTTCCTTTTGCTCGAATTCATTTACGACCATTGCAGCTGTGCATGCTCAAACAGTGGAATGGGGATTATGCAGACTTGTCTCCCCAAATTCAAGTAGACCAGGTAACCAGAGACTCACTCCTCTGGTGGTTGACTCAGGATCACCTGTCTCAGGGAATGAGTTTCCGCAGACCAGAGTGGGTCATTGTCACGACCAACGCCAGCTTCTTGGGCTGGGGCGCGGTCTGGGACTCTCTGAAAGCTCAGGGTCTATGGTCTCGGGAAGAGTCTCTTCTCCCGATAAACATTTGGAACTGAGAGCGATATTCAATGCGCTCCTGGCTTGGCCTCAACTAGTGAAGGCCAGGTTTATAAGATTTCAGTCGGACAACATGACGACTGTAGTGTATATCAATCATCAGGGGGGAACAAAGAGTTCCTTGGCGATGAGAGAGGTATCCAAGATCATCAAATGGGTGGAGGATCACTCTTGCCATCTATCTGCAATTCACATCCCAGGAGTAGACAACTGGGAGGCGGATTATCTGAGTCGTCAGACTTTCCATCCGGGGGAGTGGGAACTTCACCCGGAGGTCTTTGCCCAGTTAACCCAACTATGGGGCACTCCAGATATGGATCTGATGGCGTCCCGTCAGAACTCCAAGGTTCCTCGCTACGGGTCCAGATCCAGGGATCCCAAGGCGACACTAGTGGATGCATTGGTGGCGCCCTGGTCGTTCAATCTGGCTTATGTGTTTCCACTGTTCCCTCTCCTTCCCAGGCTTGTAGCCAGGATCAAGCAGGAGAAGGCCTCGGTGATCTAATAGCTCCTGCATGGCCACGCAGGACTTGGTATGCAGACCTGGTGAATATGTCATTGGTTCCACCATGGAAGTTACCTTTGAGACAGGATCTTCTAGTACAAGGTCCATTCAAACATCCAAATCTAGTCTCTCTGCATGCAACTGACTGCTTGGAAATTGAACGCTTGATTCTATCTAAGCGTGGGTTTTCAGATTCGGTTATAGATACTCTGGTTCAAGCCAGAAAACCGGTGACTAGGAAAATTTACCATAAGATATGGCAAAAATATATCCGTTGGTGCGAATCCAAGGGATTCTCTTGGAATAAAATTAAAATTCCTAGGATACTTTCCTTTCTCCAAGAGGGTTTGGATAAAGGTTTGTCAGCTAGTTCTTTAAAAGGACAGATATCTGCTCTGTCTGTTTTGTTGCACAAACGACTGGCAGCCGTGCCAGATGTACAGGGGTTTGTACAGGCGTTAGTCAGAATCAAGCCTGTCTACAGACCTATGACTCCTCCATCGAGTCTAAACTTAGTTCTTTCAGTTCTTCAAGGGGTTCCGTTTGAACCCTTACATTCCATAGATATTAAGTTACTATATTGGAAAGTTCTGTTTTTGGTTGCTATTTCTTCTGCTAAAAGAGTTTCTGAATTGTCTGCTTTGCAGTGTACTTCACCCTATCTGGTGTTCCATGCAGATAAGGTAGTTTTACGTACCAAGCCTGGTTTTCTTCCAAAAGTGGTTTCCAACAGGAATATTAACCAGGAAATAGTTGTTCCTTCTCTGTGTCCGAATCCAGTTTCAAAGAAGGAACGTTTGTTACACAACCTAGATGTGGTCCGTGCTTTAAAATTCTATTTAGAGGCAACAAAGGATTTCAGACAGACATCATCCTTGTTTGTCATTTATTCTGGTAAAAGGAGAGGGCAGAAAGCTACTGCAACCTCTCTTTCCTTTTGGCTGAAAAGCATCATCCGATTGGCTTATGAGACTGCCGGACGGCAGCCTCCTGAACGAATTACAGCTCACTCTACTAGAGCTGTGGCTTCCACATGGGCCTTCAAGAACAAGGCTTCTGTTGATCAGATCTGTAAGGCAGCGACTTGGTCTTCCCTGCACACTTTTGCCAAATTTTACAAATTCGATACTTATGCTTCTTCGGAGGCTGTTTTTGGGAGAAAGGTTTTGCAAGCCGTGGTGCCTTCCGTTTAGGTTACCTGACTTGTTCCCTCCCTTCATCCATGTCCTAAAGCTTTGGTATTGGTTCCCACAAGTAAGGATGAAGCCGTGGACCGGACACACCAATGTAGGAGAAAACAGAATTTATGCTTACCTGATAAATTTCTTTCTCCTACAGTGTGTCCGGTCCACGGCCCGCCCTGGCTTTTTGTCAGGTTTAAATTTTTTTATTTCCATACACTACAGTCACCACGGCACCCTATGGTTTCTCCTTTTTCTCCTAACCGTTGGTTGAATGACTGGGGGGCGGAGCCAGAGGAGGGGCTATATGGACAGCTTTTGCTGTGTGCCTCTTTGCCATTTCCTGTTAGGGAAGAGAATATTCCCACAAGTAAGGATGAAGCCGTGGACCGGACACACCGTAGGAGAAAGAAATTTATCAGGTAAGCATAAATTCTGTTTTTTAAGAAGACCTAACCTCCCGGCGGTTTCATTCACTACATGCCGCCTGGGAGAGGACTCTGCTGTTATTTCCCTAGACGGGATAATTGACTCAGGGCCAATTTTATTCCCTATGCTTCAAAATAAGGGCACCCACACTTGGTATAACAAAGTATGTTTTTTGTGACATAAAATGTTTTGGACTGTTAAGCGTCTTTCTTATGTTATTATGCGCTTTATCACTTCTCCCGGCGGTTACAGAAAACAATGCCGACCGGGAGATGTCTAATAGGCAATTTATTCCCTATGGATGTTTTGGGGACTGTTAACACCTTATTTCCCGTTATTATGCGCTTTATACATCTCCCGGCGGTTACAGAAAACAAAATGTCGACCGGGAGATGGTTACATGCTAAGCTTCTGCATACGCCCACGAAGGGCGGTACTTGGAGGCGTTCTTTCCAATTGCGCGCCTTTTTGTGGTCTCCTGGCGGGTCAATAAATCTATCTAGCCGCCCGGGAGTTATCTGTTGTGTGTAAACTTCTGTTTGGTCTCATGCTGTTAATCATCTCCTGGCAGTTCAATAAAGATCTACGTACCGACCGGGAGATGACTGCATAGTAAATTCTGTATACGCCCATGAAGGGCAGTCCTGCAGGAGTCTTTTCCATTAAGCCTGTTTATATGTCACACTTTTACTCATCTCCCGGTGGTTCAATGGTATCTACATTCCGCCCGGGAGATGCATTGTGTCTACACACAGAGTCATTGTGGAGTTTCGTGCCCTGTTTCCCCTCTCGTTATGGATCATTTTGATAAGGATCCAAGGAGATGTTTTGCCATATTTGAGACGCAAATGTAGTCTGTTTAACACACAAAAGATCCTTATACAATCTTTGTGTTGCGGTGGGGCCCCGGTTGAAGGTTCATATTACTCAGAGGGGCATACTACTGAGGGGTATTGATAAGCTAGCAATGTTGTTTATGCTGTTTTGGCCCTATTTAAAATGTTGCCTTTTTAAAATTTAAAGGGATAGCAACACATTTACTTGTGTTGATTTTTCTTTTATATTCTCCTTCTAATGTGACTATTAGAAGTCTGGTGTCACCGGTCAATACTTTCCGTATTTTTCTACCTATAGTGTCCGCTATTATTGCTCGCCCACAGGCAGTGCTCTGCGGTTCCTTGCTTAGGCATTGCTTTCATGTCCTTATCAATGTCTAGTTACAACAATATTGATATTCATATTGGTCTGGTTCTGCCTGACAGAAATAAGATGCTCTCCTACAAACTTAAAGAGACAGTACAGTTTTTTACAAAAAAAAAAAAAAAATCCAACTGTTTTTTGTTATGGCATCCTTTGTGACTTAGGATGGTATAAAAACTCACATACTTGAAAATAGCCGGACAGGTAGCTTAGCAGACACTAAGACACTAGAACTTAATTCTGTAGCAACCCAGGGTTGCGGGTTCAAATTCAGTGGTCACTGCTATTAGCAGCACTTTGAGACCCTTACGGGCGATTAAATTACCGTCACGGGTGCGGTGGCATTCTGCTTAGACAATCTAATTGAGTCACTTCAGTCAGTCGCTCCCTT
Source organism: Bombina bombina (assembly GCF_027579735.1). NCBI lineage: Eukaryota > Metazoa > Chordata > Amphibia > Anura > Bombinatoridae > Bombina > Bombina bombina. The sequence continues at coordinate 120,982,302 of NC_069509.1, forward strand.
GGAGGGGATACATGACAAGATAGTGATTATGAAACTTGCTAATGCTATTATTACAGACGCTTATTGCAGGGCTTAAGCTGGCACCTAAGAGTTTGGGTCTAGCCCACAGGACTTTAGGGCTAAAGCCTTGGTCCACGGATGTGCCTTCTAAGACTATCTTTACAAGGGTAAGACCTTGTTCGAACCTGCTCCGAAGGAGATCATCTCTGATATCTCGGGAGGTAAAGGCATCTTTTCCTGTAGGATAAGAAGATTGAACTTAAAGGGCGACAGCCTAATTTTCGTTCCTTTCGGAATAACAAAGGAATTGCTTCCTCTTCCTTTGCCACGCAGGAACAACCTAAGGCTGCATGAAGGCCCAACCCTTCTTGGAACCCCAAGCACACCAAGAAGCCTGACATTGGAACTAAGTCAGCATGAAGGGCAGACTATCCCTTCTTGTTCAGACTTGGGTGCGGGATGTTCAGGATCCCTGGGCTTTAGAAATAGTGTCCCAGGGGTACAAGTTGAAATCTGAGATTTTTCCCCTATCGGCAGGTTCCTGCCTTCAAGATTATCTGTAGTGCAGATGAAAAGAGTGGTTTTTCTTACGTTGTGTAGAGGATCTCTCTGTCAGGGGAGTGATCGTTCCCGTTCCGGCAACAGAACAGGGTCAGGGTTTTTACTCTAACCTGTCTATGGTTCCCAAAAAAGAGGGGACCTTCGGACCTATCTTGGACCTTAAGAGTCTAAACGAAATTCTAAGAGTTCCGTCTTTCAAGATGGAAACGGTACTTTCCATGCTACCACTGATTCCAGAAGGTCAGTTCATGACCACAGTGGACCTAAAGGAAGCATGCCTACAAGTTCCCTTTCTCAGGGACCATTACAAATTTCTAAAGGTTTGCGTTCTTAGCAAACACTTTCAGTGCATGGTGTTACCTCTCGGCCTGGCCACTGCTCTAAGATTTTTTTCAAAGGTGCTGGCATCTTTTCTGGCGGTTCTTTGACTGCAGGGCATTGGAGTGGTGCCGTTTCTGACAGTCTTTTTAATTCAAGCGCCATCCTTTCACCAAGCCAGATCCCATACCTGGTGTTATTCTTCCTGTGTCCTCATGGGTGGATGATAAATCTGCAAAAAAGCTCTTTGTCTCCAAGTACAAGGGTAATCTTTCTAGGGACCATAATGGATTCCCTGTCTATAAAAATATTTCTGACAAGGGTCAGCAAAACTAAGTTGTTACACTACCTGTCGTGTCCTTCAGTCCATTCTTCGGCCTTCGCTGGCTCAATGTATGGAAGTATTTGGGCTGATGGTGGGGACAATAGATATCATCCCTTTTGCTCGGTCCCATCTCAGACCTCTACAGCTTAACGTGCTCAGGCAATGGAACAGGGATTGTACAGACCTGTCTCCTCTGTTAACTCTTAACCAGGAGACAAGGGATTCTCTTCAGTGGTGACTGTCTCTGGATCATCTGTCCCATGGAACCTGCTTTCGCAGGCCGGCTTGGGAAATTGTGACAACAGACGCCAGCCTTCTAGGGGGGGAGCTGTCTGGAACTCCCTGAAGGCTCAGGGACTTTGGACTCAGAGTCAGTTCTCCCTATAAACATTCTACAACTGAGAGCGATTCTCAATGCTTTTCTGGCCTGGCCTCAGTTAGCTGCGGCCAAGTTTATCAGGTTTCAGTCGGACAATATGACTTCTCTGACTTACATCACTCATCAGGGGGGAACAAGACGTTCCCTAGTGATGACAGAGGTATTCAAAATTATTCAATGGGTGGAGACCCATTCTTGTTGCCTGTCAGTGATCCACATCCCGGGAGTAGTCAATTGGGAGGCGGATTGTGGAGTGGGATCTCCATTCAGAGGTGTTTTCAAGCTGATCCCCAAGTGGGGACAGCCAGAGTTGGTTCTGATGGCATCTCAAAGGAATGCCAAACTTCCGAGATACGGGTCGAGATCCAGGGACCCTCAGGCGGAAGTACTAGACGATCTGGCGGTTCCTTGGAACTTCAATCTAGCATTCCTATTTTCTCCATTTGCACTTTTTCCTCGGGTTATTGCCTGACTCAAACAGGAGAGGGCATCGGTGATATTCATTGCATCGGCATTGCCTCACAGTATTTGGTATCTGATAGGTCTGATAGTGAGGGCGTCTCTACCACCTTGGAGCCTACCGTTGAGGGGGGACCTTCTCCTTTGGGGTCCCTTCCTTCATCCAAATCTAGCTTTTCTGAAGCTCTTTGCATGGAGCTTGGACGCTTACTTTTTTCCGAGCGTGGGTTCTCTGATCCGATAATAGAGACCTTGATTCCTGCTCGTTGAGCTTGTAACTTGAGACATCTACCATAGGATTTGGTATAGATGCTTTTATTGGTATGAATCCAAGGGCTACTCTTGGAGTAGAGTTTGGATTCCTAGAGTTTTGTATTTTCTCCAGGAAGGTCTGGAGAAGGGTTTATCTGCTAGTTCCCTAAAGGGTCGAATTTCGTCTCTATCCTTTTTGTTCAATCCTTTTGTCAGGTCTTGGTAAGAATCAGGCCTGTGTGTTCCGACCAGTTCCTCCTCCATGGAGTCTTAATTTAGTTCTCAAAGGTCTTCAAGGGGCTCCGTTTGAGCCTATGCATTCCTTAGATATCAGCTTGCTATCTTGGAGAGTTCTTTTTCTGGTTGCTATTTCTCGGCGCAATGAGTCTCAGAACTCTCGGTGCTACAATGCGGATCGCCATACCTTATTTTCCGCTTAGATAAGGTTGTGCTTGGAACAAAATTTAGTTTTTTTTTTCCTACAGTTGTTCGGATGGGAACATTAACTAAGAAATTGTCGTTCCTTCCTTGTGTTCTAATCCTCTTTCCCAGAAGGAGAGTCTTCTTCACATTTTAGATGTGGTTCGGGTCCTGAAGTTTTATCTTCAGGCGACTGGGGTCTCTCGTCAGTCCTCTTCTTTGTGGTAGTTTTTTTCTGGCAGACGTAGGGGTGAGAGAGCTAAAGTTTTTTCTCTTTCTTTGTGGATGAAGAGTATCATATGTCTCGCATTTGAGACTACTGGGCGGCAACCTCCGGGGAGGGTTACGGCTCACTTCAATAGGGCTGTGGCTTCCTCATGGGCATTCTAAGGTGATGCTTCGGTTGAGCGATTTGCAAAGCTGCAACTTGGTCCTCTCTTTACACTTTTTCCAAATTTCACGAATTTGATATTTTTGCTTCTACTGAGGCTGTTTTTGGGAAGGAAAGTTTTTCAAGCAGTGGTGCCTTCCGTTTAGGATCCCTGTCTTGTCCCTCCCTTTTCATCCGTGTACTATAGCTTTGGTATTGTATCCCACAAGTAAGGATGAAATCCGTGGACTCATCGTATCTTGAAAAAGAAAAGGAAATTTATGCTTACCTAATAAATATATTTATTTTTCGATACGATGAGTCCACGGCCCGCCCTGTTCTTCTGAGACAGGTCTCTAAATTTTTGTTAAACTTCAGACACCTCTGCACCTTGGCTTTTCCTTTCTCTTTCTAACTTCGGTCGAATGACTGGAGTGGGAGGGAAGGGAGGAGCTATATTACAGCTCTGCTTTGGTGCTCTTTGCCTCCTCCTGCTTACCAGGAGGCGTAATCCCACAAGTAAGGATGAAATCCGTGGACTCATCATATTGAAAAAGAAATACATTTATCAGGTAAGCATTAATTTCCTTTTGCTTTAGAAATTTCCCTCTGAGAGCCTTATGGGCTAGCCAATTAGTCATATGGGAGGTTTGGCTTTATGTGAAAGTAATCATTTATAGAATTATATATATCTGACTTAAAAATAGGGTCATGTAACATAGCCTCGTCCAACCTCCATATGAAAGGTCTCAATGGTATGGAGGACCAGGTTAAATTTAGCGAGACTGCCGAATGGTCCGACCACGAGATCGGTGAAATATTCGCATCTCTCACCAGTGATAAACTAAGTTGGTCTTCAAACCAGTAATTGATGCGTGAGTAACTCTGATCAGGGTTTGTAAAGAAGGTATAGTTACGTGCACCAGGATGATGTAATCACCAAACATCCATGAGTTTTTGCTGGGGCGTAGAACTGTGACCCATCGAACAGTCAACCTATGGGGTCAAAGCGACACTGAGGTCTCCCCCCATTATCAAAGCCCCCTTTATAACCTCTAGGATTTTATTTCTAACTCTGGTAAAAAATGCAGTTTGGTCAGTGTTAGGGGAGTAAATGTTGACCAGAGTAACAGGTTGGTTATACAGGAGCCCCACTAAAATTATATATCTACCTTCATTGTCAGTATACTTTTCTAGTAGATAGAAGTTAACCTGTTTCTGATAAGAATTCCCACCCTGTTTCGTTTTTTTAATATGAGAGTGAGTGTAGCTTAGAGGAAATTCTTTAGAGCATATTTTTGGTTTGTGATTTCTGGGGAAATTAGTTTCCTGCGGGAAAAAGAATATAGTGCCACTGAACGTTTTGTTGGGGAGTTAAGCCCCTTACAATTTTGTGAGATCAAAACCAGTTCAGTGTGTGCTATATCTGTGTTAATGGCAGATCTACCCTTACCTCTTGGGTTAGACTTTGGAGCATAAGTGTAATACTCTGTTGCTGTTCATTACCTGGGTCTCCCCCTCCTATAGAAGTAGTGTGTGCTGAGTGGACTGGTTAGATGAGTGGGATGACACTAGTCATCATACTTGAAAGCCAGAGTGTGGAATTTTTTAGCCTTAGTAGATTACTATGACCTGTAAAAAGAAAAAAACAAATGAAACCAAAATAAACAATACAATTAACAAACCAACATTGCAAGAGTTCCCTACTCTCTCTCCCCAGATTGGAGGGAGTAATTCTCACAGGGGTTGAAGTAACCTATATAGGTTAACTTGTACTCAAAGAGTAACTAATATATCAAGACAGTACATGTACTATTATGAATAAACATTAACTGGTGATATAAGGGTGAAACCGTTTTTATATAACTAGCGTTTTGCGAACAATAGTATCCTGTTAAACTTAAGTCCAAGCTTCCCACTTGTAGGAAGCAGTCTAATAGCCAATTGTAGGTACAATCTCCTCCACTGGAGGATTGAAATTGAGTTCTTTAGTCAGCCAATGTCCGGCTCTGGATCAGCCACATCTTTATGTGTTTTGTTAGCTCTGAATTTTTTTCTGGCGACCTGAGTCCAATGTTCCCTCTGTGGTCTTGTCTCCCCATCCGCCGTGCTTTCTTTCTCATTACTTTAGGAAGGCAATTTAGGTAGTAAAATGTCTAATTGTTGGCAGAATGTCTCTAAATCATTTTGGGTACGATAATTAAGACTTTGTTGTTTTTTATCACCCTCAAGCAGAAGGGGAACCCCCACCTGTATGCTATGCCAAGGTCTCTAAGATGAAGAGTCAGGAACTTAGATTCTTTTCTGTTTTGCAGGGTCAAGTGGTAATTCGTGGAATTGAGGGTCAGACATTAGCTTACTGAATAAAATTTGTAGATATGCATTAAGATTGGCTGCTGAAATTTTTTCGGGAATACCCCTGATGCGGAGGTTTTGTCGTCTACCTCGGTTGTCGAGGTCCTCCATTTTGCTGTGTAAGAAGGCTATTTCTGCTTCCTGAGCATTAATTCTCCTGGTAAGCAAGTCTGTGTCAGATGTTTGTGACTCGGCTTGTTCTTCTAGGTATGCCACTCTGCCACCTATTTCAGCTACATTTTCAACTTGCGCTTTAAATTTTACCTTCCGTCACTGACCGCTAATCCTTTGGTTCAAAGCTTCTGCCCCTCCAAGCTGACAGGAGCACCATGCAGTTCCATAGGTCCGATCAGACTGAATGTCCCCTGTTGCAGTCTAACTCCTCTGGCGTGCTTGTAGCGTGATTGAAAGGGAACACCTCAGGGCCTACTATTGCTACCTCAGGCCGTTATGAGCGATCCTAGAAACCGGACTATTCCACTTATTAAGCTCTTTTCACCCTCTGCTGTACATGCTGCTTATCTCTTAAGCGCTGGTCATCTTTTTGACAGGGATTTGGTGTTTTACATCCCCTTTTCTCACTTTGAGTGCAGTCCTTTAGCGGAGCATTAGCAAAATGTGGCCATTCTCTTTGTTGGTCGGCTCCGCCCCCCCCCCCCCGCATTGCTGTGTTTAAACTTGTTTTAATAAACTTGTTTTAAGCTTTTATGCCCTTGCTCTGTGTATTTAGTTGCTACTGGCGGTGTTGAGCTGCTCGAGCAGTTTTACCATTACGAGTGGTTACAGAGCTCCTCTCACACACACCCCCTTATTTGGCCCTGCTGATTGGCACCATCATCTGAAGGCGTTGGGAGTTTACTGCTTCCGATTTGCGAAACGTACCCACGTGATCGGACTTCGCACATTGCAGTTGAGTCTGTCGGGCGACTAAGAGGTCCTGGCTTGCTGTTTATGGCACCACGAGTGCCGCTTCTCATGTGAGTTGGCAATTGTCTGTTGTTCTTGTCCCTTTCACCTGACAATGTTCCATGTGGCGCATCCTTCTCTGTTTCTACAGGATCTCCATTTAACCTCATTATCTGGGAGAGCTGCCTTTACCTTGATCAACTGTGAAGCATTGTCTTTGGACATCATCTTTGTGTTCACTAGCGCACCTCCATAGGGGTTCTTAGCCCATCTTGGGCGCGATCCGATATAGATCGCAGTTTGCGGCGCAAGCGAGGGAACCCGCGTCGCCCGCAGTTTCAGCTCGCAACTCGAGCCATCCAATATGCGGCGCCGTCACTTGCTAAAGTGGCGCAAGTCTCACAAACCAGCGATGTCCAGAAATCTGCGTAAGTACAGATTTTTGGAATCGCCAGTGACTTGCGCCACGTTAGAAACTGCCGGCGCCTATAAAACCTGACTAAAGTCTAAATCACCCGCACTGTCTAACACGCCTCCTAAACATAGCCCGACACGTCTAACCCTCTATCCGCTATCCCCCCTCACTAGCCTAACAATAAAAAAAGCGATTAACCCCTAAACCGCCGCTCCCGTACCCCGCCGCAACCTAATAAAGTTATTAACCCCAAACCGCCGCTCCCGTACCCCGCCGCCAGCTATATTAAATCTATAACCCCCTAAAGTGAGCCCCTAACACCGCCGCCATCTCTATTAAAATTATTAACCCCTAATGTAAGCCCCTTACACCGCCGCCATCTATATTAAAATGATTAACCCCTAATGTAAGCCCCTAACACCGCCGCCATCTCTATTAAAATTATTAACCCCTAATCTAATCCCCCTATACTGCCGCCAGCTATATTAATATTATTAACCCCTAATGTAAGCCCCTTACACCGCCGCCATCTCTATTAAAATGATTAACCCCTAATTTAATCTACCTACCCCGCCGCCAGCTATGTTATCTATATTAACCCTAAGTATATTATAGTTAATATAGGTATTACATTATATATATTAACTATATTAACCCTAATTATATTAGGGTTAATATAGTTAATATAGTTACTATAGTATTTATATTAACTAAATTAACTCTATCTAACCCTAACACCCCTAACTAAATTTATATTAAATTAATCTAATTCATCCAATCAGCCAATCAGATTGAGCTCGCATTCTATTGGCTGATCGGAACAACCAATAGAATGTGAGCTCAATCTGATTGGCTGATTGGATCAGCCAATCGGATTGAACTTGAATCTGATTGGCTGATTCAATCAGCCAATCAGATTTTTCTAACTTAATTCCGATTGGCTGATAGAATCCTATCAGCCAATCGGAATTCGGCGGACGCCATCTTGGATGACGTCATTTAAAGGTACCTCATTCGTCGTTCAGTCGTCGGCCGGGATGGATGCTCCGCGGCGGCGGAGCGAAGAAAGAAGATTGAAGATGCCGCCGGAAGGATGAAGACTTTGCTGCCGCTTGGAGGAAGACGTCGCCGGAGGAAGAATTCTTCTTTGCCGCTTGGAGGAAGACATCGCCGGAGGAAGAATTCTTCTTTGCCGCTTGGAGCAAGACATCGCCCGGATCGGATGAGGAGTTTGGCCCGGTGTGGTGAAGACAAGGTAGGGAGATCTTCAGGGGGGTAGTGTTAGGCTTTTTTAAGGGGGGTTTGGGTGGTTTTAGAATAGGGGTATGTGGGTGGTGGGTTGTAATGGGGGGGGTATTGTATATGTTATTAAATGCAAAAGAGCTGAATTCTTTTGGGCATGCCCCACAAAAGGCCCTTTTAAGGGCTGGTAAGGTAAAGAGCTTTGAAATTTTTTTAATTTAGAATAGGGCAGGGAATTTTTTTTATTTTGGGGGGCTTTATTATTTTATTAGGGGGCTTAGAATAGGTGTAATTAGCTTAAAAATCTTGTAATCTTTTTTTTATTTTTTGTAATTTAGTGTTTGTTTTTTTTTGTAATTTAGTTTAGTTAATTTAATTGTATTTTTAGATAGATGTTTGTAGTTTATTTAATTTATTGATAGTGTAGGTGTATTTGTAACTTAGGTTAGGATTTATTTTACAGGTAATTGGGTAATTATTTTAACTAGGTAGATATTAAATAGTTAATAACTATTTAATAGCTATTATACCTAGTTAAAATAATTAACAATTTACCTGTAAAATAAATATTAACCCTAACATAGCTACAATGTAATTATTAATTATATTGTAGCTATCTTAGGGTTTATTTTATAGGTAAGTATTTAGATTTAAATAGGAATATTTTAGTTTATAAATGAATTAGATTAATTTAATATAAATTTAGTTAGGGGTGTTAGGGTTAGATAGAGTTAATATAGTTAATATAAATACTATAGTAACTATATTAACTATATTAACCCTAATATAATTAGGGTTAATATAGTTAATATATATAATGTAATACCTATATTAACTATAATATACTTAGGGTTAATATAGATAACATAACAGGCGGCGGGGTAGGTAGATTAAATTAGGGGTTAATCATTTTAATAGAGATGGCGGCGGTGTAAGGGGCTTACATTAGGGGTTAATAATATTAATATAGCTGGCGGCGGTATAGGGGGATTAGATTAGGGGTTAATAATATTTATATAGGTGGCGGCGGTGTAAGGGGTTAGATTAGGGGATAGATAAGGTAGATGGTGGCGGTTTTAGGGGCTCACAGTAGGGGGTTAGTTTATGTAGATGGCGGCGGGGTCCGGGAGCGGCGGTTTAAGGGTTAATAACTTTATTAGGGATTCCGGGGGGGGGGTCGCGGTTGACAGGTAGATAGACATTGCGCATGCGTTAGGTGTTAGGTTTTATTTAGCAGATCGCGGGTGACAGGTTAGGTGCGTTAGGTGTTAGGTTTATTTTCTAGCTAGTTTAGGGAGTTACGGGGCTCCAATAGTCAGCGTAAGGCTTCTTACGGCTGCTTTTTGTGGCGAGGTGAAAATGGAGTAAGTTTTCTCCATTTTCGCCATGTAAGTCCTTACGCTGCATATTGGATACCAAACTGCGCTGGTTTGGTATACCTGCCTATAGCCAAAAAAACTACGGGCGACGGCAGAAATATACGGGCGTAACTTCTAGGTTACGCCGTATATGTGATACCAAACCAGCGCAAATATTGGCGTCGCCGGCTTTTGCGGGCGACGATTTTTATCGGATCGACCCCCTTGTTCCCTACCCATAAACATTCTGGAATTTAGAGCCATCTTCAATGCACTACTAGCTTGGCCTCAGTTGAGTTCTGTCCATGCTATTTGATTTCCGTCCGACAATGTCACAGCAGTGTTTTCTTTCAGTGATTCACATTCCGGGAGTGGAGAATTTGGAAGCAGACTATCTAAGTTGACAGACTCTTCACTCAGGGGAATGGTCTCTCAATCTGGAAGTGTTCAAGCAAATTGCTCGACATTGGAGAACTCCTGAGGTAGATCTCATGACTTTGCATTTTAATTTCAAGCTTCCTAGGTATGAATCTTGTGCGAGGGATCTCCAAGCGGAGTTAGTGGTCGTCTGGTCTACCTGTTCCTTCCGATACTACTTCTTCTTTGAGTTGTGGTGAAAATCAAGCAGAAGAAAGTGTCAGAGTTTCAAAATTTTACATCCATGCTACCAAGGAGTTTCGGCAATCATCAAATCTGTTTGTTCTGTTCTCTGGCAAGAACAAGGGCCAGAAGGCTACTGTTGTTTCCTTATCCTCTTGTTTGAGAAATATTATTTGTTTGGCTTATTTGGAGGTAGGTCACACACCTCCATTGTAATGCTCGTGGGATATTCCTCTATCAGACCAAACTTGGCCAGTAGTCTTCTTATCCTGGCAAGTGGAATGATAGGAAATATCCCAGAACAGAGATAGTTTATGAAATGAGGTAAACTGTACTCATGGTAGGCAGGGCAGTCCTTCACGGCAATAAGATGAAGGCAGAGAATGGTCAAGACAGGCAGAGTCCGGCAACAGGAAGGCAATCCAGCAGAATAGCAGTTCAGGGGTAAACCAATAGATTAGTCAGGAACAGGCAAGTATCAGCAACAAAGGATATCCAGCAGTATCACAGTTCAGGGGCAGTTACGTGCAGTCACAGGAGGCAGGTGAGGCAGCGCCTCCCCTGGCCAATCTATGTAATTACAGGCAGCATTTATTTAAAATAAAAAAATAAAAAAATTATTATTATTTTTTTTCATATTTTTTTTTTTATAAAATAAGGTGACCCCCCCTACCCCCCCACCCCTCCACCAAAATCATGATTCTGTGTGTAAATTTTATTAAAACCGACTCACTGTTTGTTTATACATCAATACATTCATATTGCGCAAGACAAGGACAGCCGGCTGTCCTTGCATTGCGCAATATGAATGCATTGACTACTGTGGAAGTGTATGGGACGCTGAGAGACTGCCACCAGAGGAGAAAAGGTGCTAATGCAGTGCTCTCCAATGCGCCCCATACGCTTCCACAGGAGGCTAGCCTCCGTCCTGGCCGCCTCTCACGTCTCACTACTAGTCTGACTCTCATCCAATCAGATTCAGAATTCAGAACTCGTCTGAATCTGACTGGGGCTGGCTGTCTCTGAGTGCCGGGCGGGAATTAAATAGATCCTTCCGCGTGCGGTCATGTGTCTCAGAGCAGCTCAACGCAGAGTAGACTAGAGTCAGACGTGGACGGTGGAGGTACTGAACGACCGTTATTAGCAGAAGTCTGGAGTGTGGTCTGTGGAAAGCCCTGGGTCCAGTGGGAGACTCTGGAAAGCACGGCAGACTGGCAGCAGCAGTGTCACAGCCAGTGACTACCGAGTGAAGAAGAATGGAGTGGAAGGTAAGTTAAAGCTTCACACACAGACTGAGGGGGGCCGCAGGGGCACGGTGAGCTCCTCAGAGTCAGACTGAGGGGGGGCATGGTCATGCACAGTGAGCTCACTCAGCTCAGCCTCAGAGTCACTGTCAGACTGAAGGGGGCTGGGGGGGGGGCGCGGGTGTGGTCGTGACAGTGCACATGGTTTTGTCGGCTCTAGCTGGGAGAAAATCTTCCGAGTGAGAGTGAGTCCCTGCACCTGGTAATAAATGTATTATGTAAAGTATGCATGCCACATGGCTCATGGGGGCGTGGCCTAGCGCGGAGGTCCGTGGAGGGGGCGTGGCATATCGCGGGGGTCCGTGGAGGGGCGTGGCCTAACGCGAAGGTCCTGGAGGGGGCGTGGTCGGGGGCGGGGCCGTGGAGAGAGCTCAAACAGCTCAAAAGAGGGGAGAGAAAGCTCAAGAGGGGATAAAGAGAGATAGGGGGGAGAGAGAGATAAGATAGAGAGGGGAGATAGGGAGAGGGGAGAGAAAGAGGGGAGTGAGAGGGGAGATGTGAAAAGAGAGAGAGA